>NC_137216.1:25570876-25645876 GCF_949987685.1 Ammodytes marinus
AAAACGTGTCCTTGCACACACAGACCCCGGAGTGGTTGGACAGTGACTCCTGTCAGAAGTGTGAGCAGCCTTTCTTCTGGAACTTCAAACAGATGTGGGACAGTAAGAAGATCGGCCTACGACAGGTACTTTGGACTACTCTACAGTCCAAATCCTGATGTACTTTTATTCATTTCACATTTTTATTAAAAGTTCCTATGTTGTTAATCAACTGACACTAATACTAACATTACAGTTTAGACTTTGTGATATGTAGCTCCATCGCACCATGGATGTGGCTAGAATATTACAATACCCCTTAGAAACCGGCGCTTTATGTTGCGGCTATTCATATTCAACCGTGTGAGGGAGATTGTTCATTGATACTTGTAACAGCCATTTTGTCCACCAATTTTCAGGGACATTCTGTTGTAAGTAAGAACCAAAGAAAACACACTTTAATGTTGGTGTTTCTAGAGTTTCCAATTTCAAATACACAGTTGATAGAAATAGACGTTAAAACCATCTTTGTATTGCTAAGGCAAACGTTGACTATTTTAAAATGTAAAGGCATTTTATACGGTAAAGTTAAGGTCAATTGTTTAGGACTTGATGGTCTTGACTTGAGGCTACATTTAGGACTACATAGCCAAGATCGTACACTTCCTTGTGACTTGCTAATCAATGATTTTGGCCTCCCCATCAGATACCATTTATTAGGACACTACTGATGCTTTTCCTCTCACTGGATAACAAAGCCAGACTCTTAAGGGCTAATTCACGCTGACATGTTAATACGTCCTCCTGTGTTCCCCTCAGCACCACTGCAGGAAGTGCGGCCAGGCGGTGTGCGGCAAGTGTTCGTCCAAGCGCTCCACCATCCCCCTCATGGGCTTTGAGTTCGAGGTGCGCGTGTGTGACAGCTGCCACGAGTCCATCACCGACGAGGAGTGAGTAAACAAGCAGACCTCTGTGGTCCTCACATACTGACTCTCTTTGATTACTCTCAGCAGCCTCTCCGCAGCGACACACACACACACACACACACACACACACACACACACACACACACACACACACACACACACACACACACACACACACACACACACAGACTAAAGTTTAACGGCACTTTTTCCCCCCTTTGTGCGTCTTGCAGTCGAGCGCCCACCGCCACCTTTCACGACAGCAAGCACAGCATCGTTTACATGCACTACGAGCCCACCACTGGAAACCTGCTCACCTCCGGCACCGACAAGGTTATCAAGGTGTGTGTGTATGGGAATATATATAAAATGTCTTGTTCATTCATGAGTCTTAAGATAAGATATGTGCACGGGCACACGCAGTAACGTTAAGTGGGGGTCACTATTTAGCAGTGTGAGCGTTTTACCTCTGCAAAGGACGTTAGGTTTTTAGGTCTAGTTTTATTTATTACATTTGATGAAACTATATTGGGCCCAAATCAAGCCCCATGTGTTCACGCTGTTAGTATGCTGTAATACAAGCTGCCCCTGGTGGTTTTGCTTTGTGTTTTTGGTATATTGCTTAAAGGAGCAGCGTGGAAAGAGAATTGGCGTTTTTCCAGAATAGACTAAACTAAGCTGCTTGTCCTTCAAGGGCCACTGTATCTTCTATAAATTCTCCGAAAACAGGAACAGGTAGAGACAGAGCGTTGCAATCTACAACTTTCACCTCTAGATGACGCCAACAACATACTTCTAGATACAAAACAAACCATACTTAAAATCTGTTGCCATTTTTTATTTTTTTTGCAGACATAGAACATCTGTCTTGAACTGTCGGCAGCAGTGTCTCTTCAGTAGCCAGTTCAAACAAACGTGCAACCAATTGATTATGTCTTGTGTTGTCTTCCGCAGCTGTGGGACATGTCTCCTGTGGTGTCCTGAGGTCTGTTGGGGTCGACCGGCAGACAGCAGGACAGAACTGTGACGGGGTTTATATTTTTCATTCGCGTCTGCAAGTTGCACTTGGAAGAGAAACAGAGAAGCATATCCAACAATGTCCATGTCATCGGGATAATATTTAACAGTTATTCAACAACAAGCGGCGGCTGTTTAAGCGGCTCACAGTGAGAGGACACTGCAGGCCAGTGAAGCCTGGGAAACAGGACAGGCCTTGGTTGACACAAGGTTACAAACGGTTGAGAGTGTTTGTTAGTTTGTGTGACGGATGGGTGGGGGATGTGTGTGTGTGTGTGTGTGTGTGTGTGTGTGTGTGTGTGTGTGTGTGTGTGTGTGTTTGTCCTGTATATGAGTGTGTGTGGGAGAGGTTGAGGCATTTGACTTTGTAAGGAATTGAGGAAGAAAAAACTTATTTACTTAATTTTCATGCATTCCTGTAGGTTTCAACTCACAAATCCGAGTTCTGTGAAACCCAGAGTTTACATGCGTTTTTAGATGCAAAGCCCGTCATCGGTCCATAACTCCCTCACAATCTCACTGACTCAATCACATTTAACAGGCGGTGATGTAGAAGTGTTGATTTTGACCTGATCTGGCACAGAGCTTACATTTGCATCTCCAACAGGCAATGATAACTAAAATGGAAGTAAAATGTAAAATCATGTCGCACTGATCACAATGCATCTTGATCGACCCTCTTTATCCCTTGCAAGAACACACAGCGCTTTGGTTAAATCCACTGAAGTGCAGAGTACACCTGTCAGCTTTTGTGTTCCGTAAACTAACATCAGACTGCTTGCAGCTTTTTTTACAAGATTATTTATTATGCATTTTTTCTGACATGCAAACAAACATATCATTTATCGAGCTAATCAGTGGCAACACATGATGTACCTAAAACCAGGACTCAATGGAAACTAAAGATTGCTTTTTGATTTTGTTCGGATCGTTACTTATTTTGTTTTGTTTAAGTCTTAAAAGCTGTATACTGACTTTAATGTCAATGCACTGGAATCAAAACAAGCAAAAAATATATATCACACTGTGAATAGAAAATATGATTTTTTAAAAAATTTTGTGATGGTGATGTCATGGTTTTGATTTAATGATCAGATAGTAACTCAAGTTCTCAAACCCCCCCCAATGAGTATTTCCCAAAGATGTTTTTTGATATTTAGATCGAGAAAACATTTCTGTTTAAGACTAATCTAATAGTAGAGGAATGAAACATTTTAGGCTTGACTGTTCATAAAAAAAAAAAGATGTCTGCACTTTCGTAGCTACCCATAACGGTACATTTACAGCAGCTTTTTACTCATGAATGTGAGCCTGCGCCGGGTACTAAGGCCTTACCAGTGTTTTCCTGAAGTTTCAGCTCCCTAACTACAAGTATATATTGTATATTTCAATTTCTTTTTCCACTATCAAATGCATGGTGTACAGTTTTGGGGTTTATGGGATGGATTTTTCCAGTCTTTTCCAAGAAGCTGTTGGTTTCCCAGTTAACTGACTGACTCTGTTTTGAACTTAATGTAAAGCATTGGCTGCCTGGAATAGTAGCAAAAGAAAAAAAATATTATTCGCAGAACAGAAACATGTGATCATGTAAAGTGTTTGTGATGTAAATGGGCTAAAATACCAGTGTGGTCCTTTTAAAACAAAAAAGAAAAGAAAATCGGAGAGACAAAATTGGAGGCCAGTGGTCTAATTTTCTGTCGCAGGAAAATATAACAGACAGTTTCAGTGTGTCCATTAATGTAACCCTGTATGTATGAATGACATTAAAAGAGCAGGTTCATCTACTCAACCAATTTTGAGTCTTGTTCATTAAGAGATATCTTTATGGAAAAAAAATTATTTAAGATAATACTGAACTGGTATCTTATCTTAATAATAGCATATACTATTTGCCCAAAACAAAGTACACTTTTGATTCATAAAGTCTGCAACCAATGATTATTTGATTTTGGATATATTTTACTTGAGAAAACAAAACAGTTGCATTGTCATTTGAGGAATCAGTTTAATGTATTTGGCTGCATGTTAGTGTGAATATAGGACTATCTATAAAGAAAGTGAATACTTCTATTTAAGTATCATGAAGACTGTTGTCATTTTGGTTTCTAATTCTGTCAGAACTTTAGGGGTCCAGCAAGTGATTCTTGGTATTTAATGCAATCCTGAATACTATTGTGAAATATTGAAATTGAGAACACATTCTAAATAAGGCTTTACAGATAAATGCATGGTACCAGTATATTTTAAGACATTACGTGAACCGGATAAAGCCAAACCAGAAAGGCTTTACTTCATCTATTACTGAACGTTACGCTCACCATTTGTCAGCTAACTGTCTATTTCCAAGTTCAGGACATGACACACATAGATACAGACATGAGACAAAAATTTATAAATAAATACATTTAATTAGTAAATAATAGACCCACCACTCTGTTACCAAACAAAGTGACCTGAACATTTTACAATAATTTTAATATACAAAAACAATTGAATATACAAATTTGCATTTTGTGTAGCATTTATATCAGAGCACCATTGGTCTTGTACATTCCCCGTGATGTAGGCTGCATTCATACAGTATTATATTAAGCAGTTTTATATTAAACGTGTTTAAAGAATCAAATATAGATTTTCATTTGGTGTAGTTCTGATCAACCCCCCCCCCCCCAACAACTGGACAAGATTGTTCCTTTTCTCAAAACAACCTCACTTCACTTTAGAGAGCTTTTTTAAATAAAGCCCGACAGTTGGGCAGAAATGTAGAAACTCGTCTCATAACGGATTATGTAAACATTGATACTTATTGAGGAGTGCTTGGTTTGATCAAAGGCCTGAGCATTTTATCAAAGATCTTAAGGTTTGAACTTGAGGGCCAGCTCCTCCAGCACAGCCTGAAGCTTCTCCTCATCCTGTGGTGTGGCCTTGGAGAAGGCCAGGGGCAGGTGGGTCGCCACCGCTTTGCGATCTGGAAAAAAAAAATGTGATGGAAATATATGAGACATTCGCATACTTTCTGCTATTTAGTATATTTAGCTATTATAAAAATTAAAAAGCAGTGATGTCAAAAAAAACTACTACATATAATATGTATACTGGTTCTACAAAGCTCTACAGGGACAAAACATGATCTCTCTCTGACCCTGGAAGAAGAGTCCACTGGGCTGCTTGACGGCGGCTGCAGACGCGGCGAGCCACACCACGGTGTCGGCGCCCATGGCTTCTGTTCTCAGTTTATTCTGCATCTTAGCGTGGAACGAAGGCATGGACGTCTGGACGGCTAGACAGAGAAAAACAGGCATGGTTGGTTTTTTTCTGGGGCCTTTTTTTAAACTTTTGACTACAAGCCGGATTCAAACCCGTGGCCTGCTACTTCTGAGCCTCTATGGGCGGGCGCTCTAACCACTACTACACCAGGAACTGCAGCACCTAATACTTCAGTTCTGAAATCTCCTTCCTCTTGTGTACCTGGCGTGTCAGCCCAGCCGGGATGCATGGAGGAGAAGTGGATGTCTTTGTGCTGAGCAGCCCATCGCTCTGTCAGAATCACCTGCTGTCTCTGTCACACAAACGAAACAAAATGCACTTCAGCAAACATTGAAACAAATACGGCCAAATGATTTCTGTCTGGCTCTCTCTCTGGTGTGAACAGTGGCTGTAAACCAGCCTCCCTCTACCTTGTTCTGAGCGTAGACCATCGTGCCATCGAACGACCCTTTCTCAACCTGGAGGTCTTCAACGTTCAGCTTCTGCGTGAGCATACCGCCCGATGACACGGTAATCTGGGGGAAAAGACAATGTATATCAATTTTATATACATTTATTTTTTCACTTTACAATTTATAAATCCAAATATACAATTCATCGCAAGGAGAACTTATAATCCACCTTTTCCACATAACATGCAACAACTCATAAAGTAAAATAAAAACATACAGTATAAAAAAAGAAAAAGGGGATAATACAATAAAATAAGGGGAAGCAGCAGGCATGACACATTAATTTTTCCTCAGTTAAAATGAAACCCACCACTCTTGGGTCTGTAGCCTTCTTCAGTGCCGGTAGCAGTGCTGTGGTGAGGATATATGTACCTGAAAAACATAAGCACAGAAGTCCGTTCAGCAACTCTGATTTTTCTTTGCATCTGATACAACTGAGAATCCAAACGTAAGCATTTATAACAATTTCATTTTGATTTACTAGTTTCCTTTATTTGGGTCACATGCTTGTACATCACTTTTCTTAGAACAGCAATTACTGAAGAGGGCATTATTATTTTGTTAAACAAACATGTTGTCGTCTTTTGCAGGCTATTTGTGATTCTGGGCTACACTAATAAAACTGATTTGATTTGATTATTGAAAACTGTAGGGTACCAATAGCTTGCTTATTCTTTGATAAGATGGTTCTTGGTTACAATTTAAGACATTTTTTTTATTCTGGTTTAAACATTTACCCTAACATTTAAAACCTTTGGTACATAAATTTGTTTAGTAACATTCCATAATGTAAAGTCTCCAAAAAAGTATAGCTATGGAACCTGTCTATAAACTCAGATAAACTTAAAATGTATTTTAAATTCTTTACCGAGTGTATTTGTAGCGAAATTCTTCTCCAAATGCTCCTCGGTTTCCTCTCTCTGGTTGACCATACAGCCCGCATTGTTTATCTGGTGAACACGACAACTCGTTAAGATTATTATACAAACCACCGATGTGTGTATTACAGATAAACCAACTAATATTTTACACACACACACACACACACACACACACACACACACACACACACACACACACACACACACACACACACACACACACACACACACACACACACACACACACACACACCACCTACCAGCACATCGAGAGGTTTGTCAAAGCTCTGGGCGAACTCCCACACCTGTCTGGGGTTGGACATGTCAAGGATGTGGACGTGAACATTCTGGGAACAAACAGAAAACATTTTAAACCGTTGAACGTCTTTTCATAAAGACTGGGATGTAGCTTTTTCTTTAAGAGAGGATATTGGAATTAGTGATTATATAATACACAATAACATGATGGTGGATAAAACACATGCAGACAGAATAATGTATCCTATTCAAGTCAAGCACTTTCTATGACCTTAGTCTATTGATGACAACTATGGATGACAACTAACCCTTGTCCTCTCCAAACTCACACACTATCTGTTTTTCCAGTGGAGTCCACACTGCTCTCTGCTGGACAAACCATGTAAGGACATCCATTTCTAAAAGACCTCCAACACATGTTCACTACTGAATCTCTTTGTGCATGACTTCCACTGTACAGATGGACTGACAGAATAATGTCTCAGACAGACATATGACATGCTCACCTCATTTTTACTCTGTTCTTCAATTTCCTTTTTGGCTGCTTCTGCTCTTTCCTTGCTCCGACACACCATGTGAACGGTTCCCCCTGCAGACATGGTAATTATTGTGAGAATCAGGCTGTTTCTGACAATGGCATAAGGCAGTATGATAATAAAGAGTAGATCAAGTGAATATGCGAGCAAAGAAAAGGTATGAATTAAGTCTAGAAATACAAAATGAAATTAAATAAGTGAAAGTGTAAGACTAAAATCCTGAAATATCATGATAATACAGATGCAAGTGCAACACATTCAAACATGTACCTCTGTTTGCTAATTCCTGCGCTGTGGCTTTTCCTAAACCGCTGTTTGAGCCCGTTACCATGAAGGACCTCCCATCCAGTCTGACGCCTTCCAGGTCTGCTGGAACAAAGTGCTTGGCTGCTGCTTCATAGCCACTCCTGTAGAGTGCAAAGAGCAGAGCAGTAAATACATACACCATAAACAAGGGACATTTTACAGCTTTTTTGTTTCTTATTGTAACATAGTAGGCCTCAATGAAATATCTTGATTTTAGAATCAGGTTTATTATAGCCAGTGTATGTTCCCACATACAAGGAATTTGCCATGGTGTGATGGTGCACACACACTATAAACATACACATTACATAGGTAAAGGCATGTCAAATGATACAACATAACAGAGCTATTTGTGTTATGATCTATTTAAAAAGGAAAAACAGTATAATTTGGCAGAAATGAGCATGATCAGTCAATCTGCCACAGGGCAGCTGTGGCTACTACCGTAGTTTACCACCACTGGTATGACTGTGGGTGAATGAATGGAACCTGGATCCCTGTAAACTTGTCCAGCGTAAAACGTTGCTGAAGACTCACTTTTTTTGCATTTGTCTTTAACAAAATAAGAGACGTTTGACACTCCTCCCTATTTTTTCTTCTCATGTTGTTTTGTATTGAATTGTGTAGCATACAGCCCATACAGCCCTTTGGTCAACTTATGTTATTTTTAAATGTGCTATAGAAATAAATTTGACTTTGACTTTATGATCAGAAATAATCAAATGTTCATAGTTTACAGACAAATATGGGGTTGTTACCATAGGGTTATAAAGGAATGTAACACATTATTGTAACATAGCCTTTATTCGGGGATACTAAATATATAAAGACAGCGTCGTTCACTGCTCTGGAGGGTTCTAAAGAACATGTGTAGCCTACAGTCTGAAGTCAGTGCTCTCAAGGTTAATAGGCTACAGCACAGAGATGATTAGGTAAATGTTTAACAGACTCGAACAACATTAGTTTACAATGCACCCCCTCAGTAGAAACATTTATATAGCCTAGCTTACGTCTCCACTTACTTTGTATACTCCTGGAGTCCTTTCACCAACCAAACCGCGTTCCTGTACATCGACATTTCTGTTTTATGACACAAATCTCAATCTGTCAGCCAAAATGTGTCCAGTAAAAGACGGTAGAGTGAATAAAAGGGTGTTGTTTTTGTTTCATAAGAATGACTTGATCGTGGTTATGTAGTAAAGTGGGCGGATAGTTTTATAATAGGTCCATTGAGTCACATGACATTTCACCGGAAGTACATTTGGTTTTACTCTTTACTCTACTCCGACTATTGCCCTCTCGTGGACGTTCATCTATGTCAAAACGCACGCGAACCTTTGAGTTTTACGAGTACATTTGATTTAAATTCAAGATATAATTGAGTATCTCGAATAATAAAAGGGAGATTATATATTTTAATCAATATCTATTTGACTGGCTACAGAGTGTAGGTATATATATGTTTATTTGAGCAACACATGTTCAGCTGTCAGGATGGCCGAGTGGTCTAAGGCGCCAGACTCAAGGTAGCACCTTCCAGTGAACTGGGGTTTCTGGTCTCCGAATGGAGGCGTGGGTTCAAATCCCACTTCTGACATAGCTTTTTTGTTCTAAACTTCAATGCTAACACGGCTCAACTTCAGAAATCCACGCGCTGACAACTGAAAACACGGGAAAAACATGAATTCACTGATTATATTGTATGTTTAAACATGTTCTTATTTCATTTCTAATTTTGATTACACATGCGAAAATAGACGGATACAGGCAAACAATAGACTACAGCACAATAGAGAGACAAATAAAAAACGTAAAGTGTATATTGTAAAAGACGTTGAGCCTTACTTATTGCTTTTATTAAAGATGCAACACAAATACGGCTCCTTGCAAAGGAAGTAATTGCATCACCAATCCTTCTTAGGACTCGCCTTTCGTCTTCTGTCATCTCCAAATGCTAAGCGATGTATGAATTTAATTTTAAGATTGAATGCCAGCAAATCGCAATAATAGACCGAATATAACATAATTAGTGTCGACCCTACGAACAAGTAGCAGTGCAGCTAACGCTTTTTAGGCTACAGCTAGTTTGGACGTCTGCCTGTCATAACGTGTTGAAAAACTTGACTTACGTTGAAAGTAATGATTTCATAACAAGTAACCTCACTACACTACACTTGCGTACAAGCGCTCATAAACCATTTTAATAAGCTATTTGTCTTCTAAACATGTCTGCGTTTAGGTAGCAGTCAAAAACTCTAGCGCCGCAGACACTGCACAGTTGTCAGGATGGCCGAGCGGTCTAAGGCGCCAGACTCAAGGTGAAAAACCTTCCTCAGAATGGGACTTCTGGTCTCCGAATGGAGGCGTGGGTTCGAATCCCACTTCTGACATCACTTTTTCATTTCCATGTACGACAAACCATGAACCTGTAAATTATACTTTTGAATCAAACATGAAGGGACATATAGAAAACTGCCCCCTGACTGACTGTTTCATGTTTTGCGCATATAATAACAGTGGATAGGCTATAACAGGCTTCTTTTTTGCAGTAACAATGAGCAATGGTATATAAAAAAAATACAGTGAAATCTCCGTTTGGATGAAGTCCTAACTCCTAATTTGCTAGCGATCATATGTAAAACATTTCATATTTTTTTTTAAGAAAAGAACATTAAAACTATATTGATTGCTATTTACATTTGATACAACACTTGTACAAAAGCTGAACACTAGATGGCAGTCTAATATAAGCCTTGACAGATAATGTTGCAAAGCAGCCCTTCAAGCACATAATATGGTGTCCATACTGTGCACCTGTTTTTAAAGGCAAGCCATTTAACACATTCTGGGATTTACATCACATGAGGACATCGAAATCCCATGCTAAGTTTAATTTGACCTTTTATTTATTCATAATTGCATTCATTTTTTATTTGTAATCATTGATTTTATATGTATTATTTGAAGAAAAAAAGTTGTATTATAAATTATATTCTTGTTAATTCACATGGCTATGGATATAAAGTAATGAGGAACAACCATGACACCTTCAACAACACTAATGAAGGCACAGTAGCCAAAGACGCTCCAGTGTTGTGTAAATAGTTGCTACATTTGTGGAATTATAGCCTACGGATGCTTAATTTGTAAGTAAAATTGTACATGAATTGTTGTACAAATGTAAAATGCA
This sequence comes from Ammodytes marinus, assembly GCF_949987685.1. Lineage (NCBI taxonomy): Eukaryota > Metazoa > Chordata > Actinopteri > Uranoscopiformes > Ammodytidae > Ammodytes > Ammodytes marinus. The sequence continues at coordinate 25,581,689 of NC_137216.1, forward strand.
TCAGACTAGTGTCGAAATAGAGCACCTATAAGGACAACGATGTTATCCACTGCACAGATTGACACAAATCTAACTAATAGTATTATATAATATGAATGATAATAATAATTCCAAATCATTCACCTTTTCATCAACATTATGAGAATCCTCTTCAAATGTGTCTGCTTTATATTGCTAGACAGGAGACAGAGGAAAGGAGAAAAGTGGACTCTCTATGTGTATAACAACCAAACCAAAATAAACCCAGTGACAAGATACCTGGTCAGGCATGCATATGGATAAGGATGAATTAAAATATTTCTACCAGCGTGTCTCAAAGTGTTGAAAAGTTCATTTTCAAACCAGATTACGTTATTTGTTCTGTTCCCATGAGCTGTGCTCGTTGGAGGGGGGGGGGGCATTCCATCCACACTGCCCTCTAAACCTAAAGCCCTCTCCAACAGGCCAACAGAGCAAGACAAACAAGACCCGGGGTCCAGTCAATTTGTCTGGACAAATGTAGGGATTTGGGGCCACGGCATGCTATGCAGGGGACGAGTGCTAATTGTTTGTGTGCCAAGCAACTCCCCTCAATCCCCTGGTCTCTCTCGAGTCACTCCATTCACCCCGGCCTTTGTCTGGGGAGTAACTTGAACCTGACACATCGGACCAAGGGAAAGTGGGATTTGAACACCACCCCCCTGCTCCTGTTTTTTGCGATTACATTCTGGCTATTGAGCAATAGGTCCATTGTCCATGCAGGCAAAAAATGAGATTCTTCTTTCTTTCTGTGTACATTTTTGTCACCTTTTTCTTGTCGTTTCCCTACTATGCTCTGCAGCCTTGGACAGATAGTGGGTCACGGTTCAAGTTTTGGATGGGGAGAAAGATGTGGTCCCTTTATACCTCTAGCTGCTTGTCAACAATATCTGTATCTATGAGACAATCTGTGAGAGTTATACCTCAGTCCTTTGTGGTCCACCAGTCCAGTACCCCCCGCCCCCCTTGCCCCGGGCCGTGCTCCCCTGGCATGCTGATCAGCGGATTAGGCCTCTGGAGCCGGCCTCGAGTCAAGAGCACGCCAAGAGAAAGGGAAAGGCATGCAGGGGAAGATGAGGTACGCTTTCACACGCACCCAAACCCACACAAGGAGGCGAGCAGACGCGTATCGTGAGGACCACACACTGGCCTGGGCCGGTGGCAGCTTGTCAGTAGTGGGTACCACAGTCTCGCCACTAAAGTGTTTGCACAGGGGAAAAAATTATTTTAAAAATATCAAAATATTTCAAATTATTTTTAGCATTCATTGAAAACACAACAGAAAAGTATGTACCATAGTAATGTTGAATACATACACCTCAACATGAAATAAAGCAGGGCAAACAGTCACAAAGAAACTGACTGAAGACTAAAAGATTATGTAGTGTGTGGAGTATAGGACTTTGTTTTAAGACCCAAGTAAGATCTTTGTTAAATCAAAATGTTGGTTAAATATGTTCCAGTTGTGAGCGTAAGGCCTCATGGAAGAACTACTTGTATGAACAGACTGGATCTTAAGTGGCATGTACGTATAAATGTTTTATGAGAGTATGCATTGGTGTAGTCCGGCTTCATTTACCAAGCACTTTCATGACAGGTCCAGAACCGACCGTCTGCTTTCTATACAGATAAAAACAATGGATGAGTTTAGTTTTTGGGAATGAAACTGGACACCACCAGTGTTCACGATTAAATCAAATGAAATCAAATCAGTTTTATTTATATAGCCCAAAATCACAAATACATTTGTCTCAGCGGGCTTTACATGTCATACAGTATGATACAATATGATACAATATGACACCCTGCCCTTACACCCTTAGCTCGGCTGAGAAAAACTCCCAGTAAAAACCCTTTACCGGGATTAAAAAAAAAATTGAAGAAATCTCAGGGAGAGTCGACAAAGTAAGGGATCCCTCTCCCAGGACGGACATACTGCAATAGATGTCATAAGTAGAGAAAATCACAAAGGAATTTGATCATTGACCAGGTGATTACATGGTAATACTAAAGTAAAGTGCGAATAGTGTGGATGCAGGAAGACTTCAGATGCTGCCAGAGGATCCACACCGTCTCGTCTCCACCAGGGATTATGATCAAATCTCAGGAATGGCCCCATACTCCTGAACTGAACGGGTGCTATTTGTCATGTTGAAACGAATGATCTGCCATAAATATATTTTATAAATATTTTTTATATTTTGTTGTTTTTATGGAATACATTTTCTCAAGTAAAGTTACTGACTTAAAAGATGACAATAGAATTACAATGGCAGATTGTGAACAACCAATTTTATTCTGCACACACACGCTGCAATGTTTTGTCCCAACCATTTGGCCCTTTTCTACTCAAAGTGATAATATTGTGATAATATTGTTGGCACTGTGTTATGTATGGCTGGATTCCAAAATGTTTCCCTCCCCATACATCCACCCACCATCCAGGCCTCATTATGAAATTAACGCTATTTGCTGGAGTGGCAGAAACACATTTCAGCTGGTGGATGAAACAGAAACAAGCATTAACGTGGTTTGCCTGGGTTTGAATGGTCCGGAACTGTGGAATCTGTAATTGACTTACTTTCCCTATTGTATTGAAATGCAAGATAAATAGTTTTATCTACTCACTATGTGGACTTTAAGTGTCATATTCCGTATATTATAAACATTATTTGCGCTGTTATAAAGCATTGCCTTGACCTATTCCATCATAACTAAATATATACTTGTAATTTTCTCACTACGTCCTTACTTTCAAAAATCTTCTCACTTGTAGGCTCGTATGTATGAATCCTCGCAAGTACAAGTAAACACAACACAACTATAATATAACTTGAAATGACACACACGGGCACACACACACACACACCCACACACACACACACGCACACACACACCACAAGTTTCTACAAATGTTTGAACAGGGTCATTAGAAATGCTCCCTCCTACAAATTGCAGCCCATTGGGGCCTCTTGTGTTTTGTTTGTTGGGTTCTGCCCAGTGATCAGCAGGCAGGTGGTCAGCAGAGCTCAGACTGCTCTGCCTTAACCTGAGGCCAAGAAGATGTGCCTTCTTCCAGAGTATACCCTATAGATGTGACCCTTACTCCGATCGCCCTCACCCCTGAAACACGCGCGCACACACACACGCACACACACACACACACACACACATACACACACACACACACACACACACACACACACACACACACACACACACACACACACACACACACACACACACACACACACACACACACACACACACACACACACACACAAGGTCTCCACACACATTGGAGACCTTGTTAAACTCAGCAAGGGGCCGCTGGCTCTTCTAGTATTGGTCGTGGGGGGCCTTCTATGTGGGTTAAAAGAAGCAGCAGGACAATAACACATGAGCCAGAGTCCTCCCGGTCCAGGAACTCCATCTTTTTGTTAATTTTTTTGACCGACTTCTTCATTCAGCCATAGTACTGGTCGAGTACTAACAGTGGCCTGATGATGAAGGCTGCCAGTGTTGCAGCTCAAGAATTGCTGTCGGCTAACATGAATTTATAAGTCACAATATATACAGTGCATACATTTTATTCTTATACAGTTGTCTGACAAAGGACTTTTTTTTCATGGATAAAAAAGTGTATTGTCCAGTGATACTGAATCACTACTGTTATCAGTGAGGATCTGAAGCAGCAAAATGGAGGCTTAACCTGTTAGGACCAGTATCTCAGTAGTATGTAACTTGTTGTAGTGTATAGTTGTTGGTATTAGTATATGGCCAGTAAGCTTCTAGAAAACATAAATGAAAACACTGAATGTGGGCGTAATCACACCACATGTTTGCATCCATTCATTGTGGACATGAAGTTGTTCTAGTGATTCTTTATCACTGTGTGTATTTGTCTGTTTGCAGACCCATGTGCATGTGCCCCCTGCTTTGGGGAGTCACAGGTTGGGCACGGACGCCACAATATGGCCTTTAATTCAGACCAACTCTGTCAAACAGAAGGGGACTGAGCAATTAGCCCCACGGAGGAGAAAGACAGAGAGAGAGAGAGAGAGAGTGAGAGAGAGAGAGAGAGAGAGAGAGAGAGCGAGAGAGAGAGAGAGAGAGAGAGAGAGAGGGGAAAGAACGAAGGGAATTGTAAACTTGACACATTAAATGGTTGCCATCATTAGCATGTGGTTGTGTAGAGTTGGCGGAGTGTATTCACTGGTTCCTTGAATGCATATTGCTTCACTACAACGGCCTATACGCCCACCACCACCTCTCTTCTTCTCAATCTGTCCATCATCCCCACCACGGCCACCTTTCACTTGTAATCCCCCCATTTGGACTCTTTTTTCAATTCAGTTTCTACTGCTTTTCATCTTTTTATGCTGTCACGCTGACCGGAATAGAGTCCCTGGAATCTAGAATTTAAAACAAATTAAGATGGGTAATTACATGTAGGAACAAATAAAATGTCACTGCTCGGTAGGCGCTTTACATCAACAACAACATGAGCTTATCTTCCAAATGTACGTTTGATTGATACCGTTGTAAAGAATATCAAAGCATAGTTGTTACCCAGGGGAATTCCTGCAGGGTTTCTGAGGAAACATTAATTAAAAAGTATTTGGGACTTAAATTAGCCTTTCATTTAGCTGAAGACCTGACACGGCTTCTGTTGGAGCTGACTTTTTTTTTTTTTTTTTTGCCTGGAAAAGAGCAAAGTAGCCCAGGCCCAGTGTGGTGCCTTACACACCATTGTGCCGAGATCACCTCATGCCACATTTCCCCTGTCACATTAGTGCACATCACGACGCTGAACAATACACAACCCACACAGAACGGAAGTTTGCTCTGTGTTTCACTTGTTGTTTTTTCACTTAAGCAGGTTACCCTCAATTAAAGGTGCACTATGGAGTTTCAGGAGAGGGTAATTTGTTAACATTTGCAGTGCCTATAAAATAGTTTACAAAACATTTGATCTCTAGTGTAATTCTTAGTATTGAATAATTCTATCATCATCAATCAAAACTACATTATTTTGAGGAACCTGGAACAAAATGTATGACTAGAATATGTTTCTAAACCAAACTGTAGGCCCTGCTGCTGTAAACAACAACAGTGAAACAGTAACTTTTCAGGAAGCGTTCTAACTTTAAACAGTGTTCTAGGGATCACATTGTGTTGTCTGGAAAGTTTGTCTATTCAGTTATGAGAATATACCATAGAAAATGTTCACTTCACTGACACACTCAAAGTTACACAGTGCCCCTTTAAGAATGAATCAGACACTGAGTACATTATGCAGAGCTTTAGTACTTTAAAAGAACTACATAAACAATGATTTGACATATAGTATATATGCTAATTACCAAAGTTGTGCTGTCTCACATATTTTGTGCACAGCTTGTGTCCATGTAAGTTCAAGTCATTAAATGCTTCCAAAAGCATAATTTTCTCTCCTTCGACCCCAGCTGTTCACGACAAAGAGAGACGATATTGGATAGGTGTTTTCAGTGTAACAGGATGGATGATGACGAGAACTTATATTGTTGTCTTTTCAAAGCTATACGACTAATAAGACGAAATAAACTTGTGTGTGTGTGTGTGTGTGTTCAACAGTGTGAGTGGGTCACTTAAAGGCCTACTTCACCGGTTTGAATATGAAGGTGTATTGAATTCTGAGATCCTAGTATAAATGTGCGAATTTTTTTTAAATCGGTTCATCCTACCCTGAGAAAAGGCAGAAAGAGTGTTTTTTTTAACCCTATATTTCTCTTTCTCGTGACATCACAGAAAGAGAAATATAGGGTTAAAAAAAAACTTACTTTGTAAATATTACTGTGATGTCTTTTACTGTGATATCACAGTAATATTTACAAAGTACGTTTTTTTAACCCTATATTTCTCTTTCTGTGATGTCACGAGAAAGAGAAATATAGGGTTAAAAAAAACACTCTGTCTGCCTTTTCTCAGGCTAGGATGAACCGATTTAATTTTTTTTTTGCACATTTATACTACATAGGATCTCAGAATTCAATACACCTTCATATTCAAACCGGTGAAGTAGGCCTTTAAGTTTTTATAATTTTGCACAACAATGGTGCTCTATGACAAAGAGGCATAATATATATCCAACTTTGACACATTAACAGCACTTGTTATTACGATCAATGAGTTGTTAGTATTGGTCTTTTTATGACATCAGTTTAAAATAAGAAAAATATAATATTGGCAGCCGTGTCCTTTTAAAGTGGTCTCTTTCTCTTCTCCTGTTCTCTTGTAATCTCTCTCTTCTAGTGTGGCCTTCCGTCCTCTTTTCCTACTTGGCCTCTCTCTCTCTCCCTCTCTCTCTTTCCCTCTCCCTCTCTCCCTCTTTCTCTCTCTCTCTCTCTCCCTCTCTCCCTTCGACTGTTAGGGCCTGTGCAACCCGAGCTGTCAGAGCAGCAACAATCCCAGTCCATTAGTATGGTAATGAGGCCGTGGGCCGACAGGTGGCCCGCTAGACGGCTCAATTAAACTGCTCATTAAAGAGGAAAGTTAACGAAGCTGCAGCCCGGTGCCAGTACGGCTTTAACACACAATGTGATGTCACGGGCAACAAATTGCTGGTGAGTAGGGGAGCGTGTGTGTGTGCATGTGTGTGTTCTTGTGTGCTCTCATATTAATGTGTGTGAGTGCGTGCGTGCGTGTGTAAGTAAGCAGTGACTGTGTCCTTTCGTGGATTGAAATAACAGGTCAGAGAAAGTAAGATGGACGTTGCTAATAAGGCATGCGTGCGTCTCAGTGATCAGATGAGATGAGAGACGGGGAGGAGATGGGACGGAGAAGAAAAAAAAAAGAAGTCACTCAAAACTTGGCCTTTTGCCGTCCCATCAGGCTAACAGTGGCTAAGCTCTCTGCATCATTAACTGGACAAGAACATAGTCACTCTCTAATTACTTTAAAAAGAGCCAGAAATATACATTGACACAAGCAACTGCACATTATTTAAACAGCTAATGTAAGTGTGTTAAAGAAAAATTCTACTTTTTTTAACTCAAACTTTCTCAAACCTAAAGCATCTATTTGGAGGCACTATATCATGGCACTATATCATGGCATTACCCCAATAATTGATTACAAATCAGGCTCTTGAATACAGAGATTCTGTTCTTTTTGCTTCACCCTCCAAGTGGACCTCGATGACCCGGCATTTACCTCATAAACAGGTAAAAAAGACAAAGCCAGGGGCACTGGTGGTGTTGTGGTTAAAGTGACCCCTTAGAGGATGAGTCCTCATAGCATCAGACCCGGGTTCAAATCCAAGCCTGAAAACACCTGTGGGAGTGTGCAAAGGTTTCCCCTAAACCAGTTGACAGCAATCCGCACACAATAAACATTCTGATTAATGATTGCTTATATAAATAAGTAATTTACTGAATATTATTCTTGATACAACATTACAAATGAAAAAAATGTATAAGCCATCTCAATAGACATTCTCTGGTTATTTCACCCCTGCTTAATAAACAGCAGACCACGCATTGTATTTAAAAACCCATTAATTATTTAACTTAAAAATTAAACCTTTTGTTGCAGTAAGACTAAATGATGTCTTTACAGGATTTACAATATTTGATTAGATTTTTTTTTTATTCATTTGAATTTGATTAGTCTGGTTGGGACGGGTTAGGGGGGCATTGAGTGCAACGTGTTTTTATAGGCGTTCATTGTTTATTAAGTATTGGAATAAAGATGTAACAAGACGACATGGTAATCAGTTTGTAACCCTGACCAATTTAGTCTGTAATCCGGCGGGCGTGCTCTCTCAAGTGTGAAAATGGGGCCATATGTGCTCGCCCTCTCTCTCTCTCCGTCTCTCTCTCGTTCCGTTTCCTGCGTCTGACATGGAGGATCATGGGAGTTAATGGGGCAGGACTGCGGTCAACAAACAGGGTTATGTATGGTCACAAACAAGAACACAGTGAGAAAACAGACCCGGCGGATTCGCTCAAAGCTGTCTGAAAGATGTCTGCCCCTTATGAATATGCTAATCCTAGTTTACCATAAACCAAAAAAATGCTCATTAATTAATCGCCAACAATGGCCTCCTTTTTAATGACACAATAGCTGCCGTTGGAGAGCGAGACTAAAGTGTTTGTGCGTGAGAGTACAATATAAAACAATATTAGTCCAAACCTGTTGACGGTTGAATTAAATATGTAATACTCACGGTTATAAACAGGGGCGGGTTAAGCTCCCATGAGAAAAAAGCCTTCAACTTTCAGTTTATTTAGCATGATGTATGGATATACAAGCAAAATAATCCTGGAAACTCATGCAGAACTCATTCAAAACTCTTCTTTTTTTTAACTGATTTCCAGTTTAACCGCACAAATTAACAGTTGACATTGTGAAAGACAGTGATGGACTTGATTGACAGGCAGACAAGACCAGCCCCAGACGCAGTCAGAGGTGTGTTTTGTCTGAATAAGCTGCTTCGTTGCATTGGGTATTAACCTACATACGGTATGTGTGGTGTGAACTAAACCGGGCGGAAACAGGCCCATTTTTTTAACAAGAGGTTTCAAGTAGACCAAACCTCTCCAACAGTATAAAAGCAAAAACACAGACGGGCCTACTTTCACACACTTTTACACAACACTATCTGGAGTGAGACAGACTTCATATGAGCAAAACAAATTGAAAGAGAGGCTCTTAAATCTATAGGTATGATTCCAATCAATGTAGTTTAGTTGTTACTTCAAAATACGATTTAAAAAATCGGACAACGAAAGGCCTCAGAAACTCAGATGATACATATTGAAACAGGCAAGACAAGATGAGGGCTTATAGCCTGGTCCAAACAGACCATCGTACTTACTAAAGGGAAAATGAAATTTGAGCGGAAGTAGGTAGGCGGGCGGAGCCAGGCTAGAGGGCTTATAGGCTTTTCTCTCAATAGTTTATGCTTATTGCAAAATAACTGGCTGACAAATAAGTTGTGCTGACTTTGGGAGATCCAGTCCAGTCTATATATATTTTTTTTATCCCGCTTAATTCAATTCCCGCTTCTTATGACTGCCACTTTTGTAATGCCTTTGTGTGTGAATCAGTGTTTACTTTGCTCAACGATTTTTTTAATACAGAAATTGACATTGTGGCAGGTTCACACTCTCTTCAGACAATAGCTGTGTAACTTCTTAACCTTAAAACATTCTCTTTGGCTTCATGCTGTTTCCCAAATTGCTTAGGGGTAGAGCACGGTAATTTTTTTGGGGGACTATTCTGACCATTTGTCTTTACATCTGTCCTCCTGTGTCCCCTTCAGCAGCAGTGGATAACTGAGGTCCATGCAGTCAGCAGTCAGCGGCCCGCTGCTCTATTATGTCACTAATTGGTGGCATGAGTGAGATGGCTACAATATCAAAAGGCAGGAAGCAAAGGCTGCAGGGACATGGGTTTGGGGGGTGGGGGGGGGAGGTGGAGAGGAGATGGAGAGAGTGAAGGGAGGAGAGGGGAAACTGAAAAACAGGGAGAAAGTGAAAGGTTTGTTCTCATTAGAGGAGGGCGTGTCCATTCTCCATCTTGGAAGCAAATTATGTTGACGGGGAAGTGACAAGTTTTGTGCATGTGTGTGTGTGTGTGTGTGTGTGTGTGGACACGTCCGTCCGAGGGGTTCTAGTAAAAGTATTGTGTACTAGCTATACAATGGAACTAAACAGGTGTGGTTATGAGGCTGCTCTCATAATGCCTGGTCAATGGGTGGGAAACAGAAAATGCAACTGTGGGAATCTCATAAGGGCAGCAGGTTGAAACAGGAATGTAAAACACACGTGAAGGGACACTTTGAGAAACCATGCATTTGACTGCACATAAGGAGTAGTTTGATTGGGTCAGTAATAGTTAGATATATCCCACAAGACTTTTATTCAGAATCAGAAAAGTGGGTTTTTACTTTTCAAATTCAAAGAAGTGATGTGAATATTAGAAGAAGTGAATATTGAGGTATGATAATACACATAATTAATAAAGGGAAAATAAGTTGGTGAACAGGACCGTTTGGCAGCTGAAGAGACAGATAATTCCCACAGGACTTGACAGACCAAAGAAGAGAGCAAAAAGATAAGTTGGACTAATTTACACTTATTCTTATACTCATTTATATTCATACTTCTTTATTCTTGTCTCATATAGCTGCCCTTTCTATTGCACTAGTAGCTACATATGGATACCGATACAGTCTCTCATCTTAACTTATTGAAGGGAATTCTTGAATTTACATTCATCAGGTTGCCAGAAACACAACTCCTAAATAAATGATACAATGATGTTATGTAACGATGTGTTTGCTACAGTGCCAACAAAGCCAATGTGGAAGAGCTGACTCAAAAAAGTGCAAATAGAGAACAAGTTGAACAAACTGCTATGTCTGTGTGCTATAAACCACATATTTTAAAAGAAACGTCTCACTCAGAATCACTGTTTGTCCTAATTCTAAGTGTCTAAATAAGTGCCATCATTGTATGATTCTCATTCTTTGTGTTGTGTTAGGTGCGATACTGACACTATCGCGCCCGTCTTCCCCTCCGGCCTCACTCTCCTTGGCCCCAGAGGGACGTCTTCTGCTGGGCTCAAGTGTCCTAATCGTCCCCCTTTCCCCGTCACTTCCACTGACCCCCCCGCTGTGGAGGGAGAGGGCAACATTACATCTTAATCTTACCCGCTTGATGGAGAATGTAGGTCCCTGAAAGGCGGCATTTTCTGGTTACATGCACCCATTGGGGGTGAATCAACCATGTGCCAATTGACATGGCTGGGGCTGAATGGCCAACGTAGGATTGTAACAGTGGTCCTGGGACAAAAAAGCCCCCCTGCGGGCTCCCACACCTCCACCAGAACTGAACAGACGTTCGGGCGGCCGCTGACACAAGGCCAGACCCCCTCCCACACACACACTGATCCACACACAATATTGGTCCCCCTATGGCCCCTCATGTTTATGTTTTTGATATGATGTTGGGAATACAAGGATTAGACAATATAAAACAAATGCCAAGCAAATATACAGCTGCCAATTTTGTATTTTGTTTGCTTAATTTACACAAAACTACACAAAACTTAACCGTTACATAATACACACCCCTCAATGATACCTTTAGCAGCTTGGTTTTATCTCCTGAAAAGTCCTGCGTATTGCCAAAATCACAACTCTGAGCACCAACATTCACTTGGTTTCTCTCTCGGTTTGATAATAACAATAGGCTTTATAACATTTAAAAGTCAGTATGTATTCCATAAAAAATGTGAAATGAATGGAAAACAGATTTTGTCTTTATTGTTTGACCACACTTAAAATTATAACTCATGCTTTAAAATAGTTTTGTGTATAGTCCTTAAAATCACCTTTATTTATAGAAGGAAAGATATGACGAATCCTGTACAAAATCATACTTTCTTGCTTATACATTAGCCACTTCTTAGTGGAATAAAACCAAATGCTCAGGGTAGCGAGTCTCAGTCTTTAAAATCATTTAATTAAGATATAATCAGACGGCAGTCGACAAACCAACACACCAATCCTGGTCTTTTCTGCACCAGTGATCCTACATGAGAGCGTGAGCACGGTAAGCTTTAGAGAAAATGTGCCCCGATTTGGAGAGGCAAGCTGGCCCTGCCACTCCACTGACTGTACCACTGGAGAGGCCAGTGCGTTCGCCATATGGGACAGGGATGGTCAATAGGATTACCTCGTGCACCTCTTCTCTCCACCACACATAATCAACCAGGGGGGATGCAGTCCTGGCCCCGCCAAGCCTGGGCTGAAGTATCCCAGATCCCCTTTTCCCTACTTGGGAAGGGAGAGAGGGGCAGTGGGGGTCTCGTGGGCCGAGAGAAAGAGGACCACCAGATGGATTAACATATTCAACGGAGGCAGAGATCAAGCCTTTATAGAGTGAGGACAGAGGGAGGCTTTCTCTCACACATACAGAGGCTGAGAGAAAACAGAAATGAGTGTAAGCTGGATTTGTTTTCATTGTCATGGAAAAACAGCGATTGGGCCAAGTGATAACTCAACTATAGCCTAATTTTTTTGTTTTTTGGTCTCTCAAATGCGGGCAGGAGCAGGAGCAGGACGTGGACACAAGCACCTCCTGATGGAAACAAGTAACGAAATTATTGAACTCGAGGTACAATCCTTGAAAAATGTAGATTTAAAATCAAATATGTATTTCCATTTGATATTACTGTATACTGCTACGTACAGTAAGTAGAGATAAATATCATCTTTTATTGTTGCTGATATGTTAATTGGAAAAAAAATAGCTTTTAAAAATTAAAAAATTTGTGAATTTCCTGCTTTTCTAAAAGTCCCTCAGATTTTTCCCCAGATTTTTTATACATTTTTCATTTTATTAATGATACAAAAACAAACATTGTGAGTGCTGCTCCTGTATTTCAATTCAATGCACTTTAGAGATACATTTTATGTGTATAGCTGCAGCGATCTCGTCCACGCTTGTTGTGATTTTGTGACAATTTCTTTTTGGCCATTTTCTGCTCTGATGCAGGAGGGTGGTGACAAAACTCAGAGTAGCTTTGTTGCATTTTGTTTTATAAAAAAAATATCTTCATGCCTGACCCATCGAATACCTGCAAAAAGTACTACTCTTTTTTATAGCTGTAGGCCTAGTCACTAGATACTTTGTAGATTAATATTTTCACACAAGAGACACCAGAACATAAAGAGTTTATAAACAATAAATAATCTGAATACTACTTCTACCCCCCTGACCCACACCACACGTGTATGCACACACGCGCGCGCGCACACACACACGCGCGCGCGCACACACACACACACACACACACACACACACACACACACACACACACACACACACACACACACACACACACACAGAGCATTACCCCTTTGCGGCGAGCGAACTCGTGGCCCTGTCCCAGCATGGGCACCAGATTAGAGACGCTGTTTCTTGGTGGGTTTGCTGTTCTCATGACATGTGAATGGCCAGTGAGATAGTGGACCGACATTATCCAACACATTCATCTGCACATCAAAGATGAGCCCAACGGCCGCAGGAATACCACCCGGAAAGAGAGCAAAGACACCGCTAGTAATGTTGGATTATAGAGAACCAAAAGCAGAAAGTAGGCTGTGTAGTGTTTATGAGTGACTGTTGATATCTGATCAGGCTAAATTCTCTTTTCTTTTACATAGCCTATGTACATCTAAACCAAGACCTTGTTAGCTGGCTCACACTCTGTCTACCTCTTACTGTCACAGAGAAGAATTTGGACTTTTCTTTTTAAGACAAATACGCATAGACGTGACATTAAAACCATCCCTTTGTATTCTGTTGTGTCACCTTCAACTGCCAGTGATCACATGCATATTTTTCATTTAAAGTAAGTGTAGATGAACAAACACATGTCAGTGACATAAACTGTATGTATAATAGTGAGAGCAAGTATCACTCCAATGTGTAGAACATGTCATTCCAAATCCCTGGGTCATTATCTAGCAGCCGTCACTCTGTCTGCTTTCAAGCTTTCCACCACATTTTGGAACCTGGCTGTAGGGATTTAACTCCCATTCAGCCACGAGAGCATTAGTGAGGGCTAGAACAATGATGTTGGGCGACAAGGTCTGGCTCACAGTTCATCCCACAGCCTGTGCAGGCCAGTATACCTTCTGTTTATACAGAAGAGGATTCCCACACTTCTAGCATTTTTGATTTCCATGTAGAAGATATTTTTGAGTTTGTGCACCATAAGCCTTACCATAATATTTCCCAACCTAAACCAAAATAATTGAGTAGTATTACGTTGGGGGTGACAGAGCATTTTCTTCAGTACAGTGTCCAGAACAGAAACAATTTTACTCCTCCAATATTTGTGTTATCAAGATGAGAGGACACTTTACCGTAACCCTCTGAGGACGACAACATGGAAACAGATGTGGGAAGGTGAGGGGTTGAACAAGTGAATGCAACGCAGTGATAAAGGAACTCGCTACTAGCAATGATAGCTATGCTTTTGAGCTGCAACATAGGAAGGAATCGTGTGTCATTTTTCAGGTTTTTGGCAGCCGTACACCAATCAAAATCACAGCGAGCTTTGAGGGTTAGGTCCATGAAAGAATGAGAGCTGGGGAATGTCGACGTAGAGTAAACGAGACAGGGAGAGATAACAAAGCCAGAGAAAGAGTGTGAAACCTGCTGCCTGGCTGCTGGTGTTGTGATTGATGAGGTCACTGCGAGGGCTTCCCCAAAATGCAGAGTGTCTTCAGAGGGTCAGGCAGGGGTTGGACAGAGGTCAGAGTGCAGCCAAAGGGGAGACACACGGTCTGAAAGTACCACAGAAAAATATGATCAAAATTATGTTGATACATATCATATTTTGTTTGTGGTACTTTCGGATGGTACTATTTTGCTCCTCGTAAAGTTGTACTGTACATCCTTTTTATGACTCTGTGGAAGCATCAGCCATATTATTTGGTGTTGTGTGCTGGAGTAGCAGCATCACGGCTGCTGACAGGAATAACCTAAATAAGCTGATTAATAAAAAAGCCAGCTCCGTCCTGAGGTGCTCACTGGACACGGTGGAGGTATAGGAGACAGGAGGGTCGTAGGACTGATATCCGGCAATCCATTCAGCTGAGGCAATGGCACAGTGTTATTTCCAAATTGATTGCAACCCCTATTTATCACCTACATTTGGAGTGTTTAAGCAGCCTGTGTTTATTCACCACAAAAATGAATTGCATAGATTGTATAAATGGTTGCCCTTGATCGTAGAGACTTACCAGGACCTTAACAATTCTTGTGTAATTTCCTCAAGTTTTTTCTTCTTCCTGTCATTGTGAAATTGATTCAAAATGTACAACAATGAAAAACCGTATGATGTTGCAAATCCCCCAGAACAACTAAAATAGTTTCTTCAACTCCTAAACCTAGCATTCATGCTAATTCCAACACACGTACAGTACACAGAAAGTGCTTTCCGGTGTTGTCACTTAGTGTTGCTGGGTGGGAGGGCCAGCAGTAGAGTATGTGTGAAGGTAACCTTTTCAACCGTGTTGGAGCCACTTGGTAAACACACACTATAATTACTGCTTATTACAGGCTATAGGGGCCCATTAGTGGCAGTGGCCCGTCCCCTCACTGCCTGCCACCTCATTATAGAAGCCAGCACAGCACAGTTTGCCTCATTACCACCTGCCTGTTAAACTCACAAACATACATCCATGCACGCACACACACAAACACACACACACACACACACACACACACACACACACACACACACACACACACACACACACACACACACACACACACACACACACACACACACACACACAGACACACACACACACACACACACACACACACACAAATAAACATGCACGCATGCACTTGTGAGCAGAAACGAGTACACTGCAGGTGCTGCCGAGTGAAGTCAGGTGTTGACTTGTTAACTGTTAGAAAGTGGAAAATAGCTGTGTGTGTGCTTGTCTGTATAATGTGACATTTATGCTTTTAATTTAACAGCCTAGTAGGTCTCTTAATTTCTAGTTGGTACATTTTAACTTAGTAATGCAACAATGTTTTGATTTGGTTAAGTTGTCGTAGGAGTAGAGGTGGTGCAACTGAACAAAGTAGTGAGTTTAGTTTAGAACGTTACACCGTTTAAGTAAATGTTGACTTTAAACTTTACACGATGTAACTCAAAGTTGGGCTGATGCAACAAGTTGAAGGTAGTTTTAGACAAAATAAAAGTATAAGCTAAAAGCTACGAGCCCCCAATACTGGTTACAACAGGCACGCATGCATTATAATGGCGCGCCGTACACACATACACGTAAACAAAATGTCTCTCTTAATTGCCCCCCCCCCCCTCTTAGTGTGCCCCATTTTGACCCGGCCTCTATATAAAAGAATACAACAATGTCAGATTCCAGACCATGCCACCCTATGCCGTTCACTGTGCCGCCTGTGCTCCAGACAAAAGCCTCCTCTCTGTCAGCAGGCACTGAACTGGGTGCAGCTGCCACGGCCGTTTCTTCACTTCACTGGCGTGGCCCGAGCTTCTTCTCAACAACACTGATTTACTGTCGAATACAGACACTATATCCTTTGCCAAACAGACCCCTCTCCCCTTACATTTCTCCCATCCCTCCCTCTCTGCCCTCCTTGTGCCCCCTGCTACAGTTACAATTTCTTAGCGGAGTTTGTTTGACTGTACCATGTCAGCGGAGGAAGAGAGAAGCTGCCAGCACACTCTCCTTCTCTTTTATTTTTTTTATTTTTCTCTCTTGTCTTTCACTCTCTGCTCTGTGTCCAGCTATCAGTAATTGATTGATCGGCACCATTGGCAGTCAAATACTTGTATGTGTCTCAGTTGCACGCTCCCCGGCCGTTTTTCTTTGTTTTTTCTGTTCTTCCAGGTGAATGTCATGCAGTAGAGTGCCAGTGAAGCAGATGGCTTCACGAAAAGACAAATCAAAAGTTCAGAAAAAACCCAATGTGTTGGAGGGGCCTTGAGGAGAATACTAAGCACTATAGGGGAATAAGCAACGGGTCTTCATATCTAAAATACCTAAAATGACCTTTACTGACCCACATGACCAGTACAAAACTGACCATTGAGATGTCACTATGGTTAAAGTCTAGGTTGAAATGTCTACACAAACAGAAAAAAAACACAAATAAACTTACTTGCACTGGAAAGCAGTGTGCACACAACTATGTTTAGTACAGTAAGTGAAATTTGAACCAGCAATTAGTCCATAAACTGTGATGGATTTGTGCAACGAACAATTTGGTGCAATACGTATTTGCCTTCTTTTCCCCCACATGCTTTGTCTAACTTTTAAGGTTCTTGACTCGTCTAACTACTTTTAAGCACAATATAATCCCAGAGCTATAGACCAGAGAATTGGACCACTGACATCGTGAGAGCATGGTTCATATCCCAACCACTCCACCACAGGACATCCAAAAAATCCTTGTCTTGGTGGTCAAGAACTTCTATAACTTCTATATAAACTGCATCTATGCTTTCAAGACTTATTTTGACAAACCAGTGCAGTCTTAGAGAAGAATATAACAGAAATAACAAAGCACGATGCACTGGCATCCCCGCCTCCGACTCTGACACAGAGATGAGAACCATCAACCTGAAGGACCTGTTAGTCACTGATTTAATTATCAAAGACAATAGTGCCTCCAACGGCTTACTCCTATAGAAAGCCCTCAAAATCTTGCCATGTTGGTTTGCTGTTTTAGAGGTGGCTGATAAAGGAGCATGTGTGGCATTCAACATACGAGCATATGTGTGTGTGTGCGTCCACTCTAGGGTGCTCCAAACTTTGAGGACAGCCCCTCCAGAAAACACAGGCCTGGCCCTCCAAACTCAAAGGACCAGCTCCATTCACCGCCTGGCAACGGTGCTGAGAAATGGAGAAGAGATGGGCAGAACGGAATGGGTGGGCAGTAAATTATCAGCTTTTAGAGGCCAAGACACGATATTTATTTATAGCATTCAGCCAGGGCACTCGGGGAGGGTTGTAATGGAATGGGGGTGTGTGTGGTTGCGCGTCTTTTGCATGGGGCATCCTAGGTGGTCAGCACTGACCTGCGCTAACCCCTTGTATCCTGTCTCATTCTCCCACCCTTCACACTTGTCTTGTACCCAAAGCTCCCTAGACCTCCCTGGTAATTAGGGAACGAGTCACACCCACTCCCTGCCCCCAAAGGCAGTAAATTTACCTCCTTCTCCTGGCCTGCTGACACGCACACTCACACATCCTCAGAATTGGGGCTTCACGACGCCATTCAGCCCGGTCCCTTACTTGCTCTATCCCCCACTCTACATTTTATCACCACCCCTTGTTTTGTTTTGCTGTCTCAATCCATCAATCTTCCCATTAGCCCTCCATATTACGGAAACCGCGGGGAACGCCCCCTTTACACCAGCCCTTCAAATCCGTCTTCCTCCTCTCTGCACCTCCCTCAGCCTCCTGCACTTGCTGCCCAATCCCTCGTTCCCTCCATCCTTCAGTCAGGCCTTTATCGTATAGAATACCTGTTGCTTTTTCGAATTTCCCCATTTTCACAATTTTTTTCCAGAGTCTGCTCACTAGTTTCTGCTGATTCACCTCCAACTGGAGGTTGACACCAGACTGTCCGTTGGGCAAGGTGAGAAGAAGATGGGGATGGATGCAGGGAGAGAGAGAGAGGAGGATTGGGGATGCTGTGGGTGGATGGTGGTGGGGGTAGCAGCAGCACTTTGGGTGGTATGTTTCCTGCGAGGGTGGGACACAATGCCCCCAGTGTTCGGGCAGGCCCACAGGAGCTTGTTTTACAACAGGGGAGGGGCGGCCTTCAATGGCCAGATGATGTGAACCACCCTGAGCCGATTCACAGTGACAAACAGCCCCCTCCGAGCCGACCCCACCTCTTTCTCCTCTTTTCTGCTTTCTCCCATCGCCTCCTCCCTCCTTCGCTCCACACATTCTGTCCTGTTGGACCAAAACCAGGGCAGCAGAGGCTATGCAACAGCACCGCAGTTCAATGGACTGGAAGCTGGGGTGCACACACACACACACACAAACACACACACACACACACACACACACACACACACACACACACACACACACACACACACACACACACACACACACACACACACACACACACACACACACACTCACAAATTCTCACATACATAATGGGCATACATGCATACACTCACGCGCACTGACACACACAGGAACAGATCCTTTCTGTGCTTCCCCTAATGATGCCTCAAGCATCTTTTGCTGGGACATGAATTGGTATTAGTTTAATTAATCCAGCGTGGCCCTTATTTGTGTTCCTCTCTTCATCCTCAAAAAGGCAAAACGGCTTGATGACGGCATAATTGCTGAAGAATTGAAGGAGAACTAGCATGTTGAGTTGCCAAGTGGGCCAAAAAAGAAGACCCCCTCCCCACCTTTCTACAGCTAGTTAGGCCCCTATGGTCCTGCTCTGAAGACCTTAGGCCCAAAGACCGTTAACGTCTGCTCAGTTCGGACCATTCAAACCGGCCTACGTGGATCACGTCCTCATACTCAAAGGGGCAGATTTATTTGTTTCTGCCTTTCAAATGTATGACCTACCACCCCTCACCATGATTAGTTTATTTAAGTATAACCATTTGTTGAAGTTCAGGGAAAGATCACCTTCAATGTTAAAAGACTTAAGATACCTTGTCTCTCCAATCGGTAGAGGGACAGACAGTAGAAACTCAATCCTTTCTGACAGAGCATGCAATATGAAAATGAAGTACGGCATGTCGTGTCATACACTCACTTTTCAAGTCAAATATCCACCTCAACCTCTTCTAATAGTTTTTGAGGCCGAATGAACTAACTGTTCGATATAAGATCATATTGTGCATAGGTGTTAATGGTCTTGCCTGTGAATTCAATTATTTAAGCTACTTTATTTTAATTTTTTCAATTTTCTTTTACAATCTATGTAATTTTTCCTTAGTTTGGCAACTGTTCCTCTATACTTGCTTGTCTTGTTGATCGTTTGGGTTGATGACCACTGGGTAAAAGCTATTTGGGTAATCCCCACTGTATTAATTTTGGGTTAGGGTTAGTTAATTTTGAACAATTTCAATTTTTGAATCAATTGCGTCCCAGAAAGCAACTTTTTGATTAAGCTTTGACATGTAGGCCTACTTACTGTCGTAGTGTGCTTAAAGTGTTTTACTACGACAAACGATGAGAATAGTGGACTTCCATTCAAACGCAAGAGAAGAGTTTTGTTCACAACCTGTGTACAAGTCATTCCATTTGAGGTGCTCCTTAAGAGGACTCCATATGGACAGATGGTTGGCTTCCTATTAGTGTTGCTACTGAGAAATATCCAACCATGACTGCAAAGGTGAACACCTTTAAATATCCCGCCTTAACCAACCTCTTCACTCTGATGACTACACTTTCACTTCAGGGATGGGGAACACCAGTTGACCTCACCATAACCACTTACAAACCCAAAAGGTGTTGAAAAAAAAACAAAAAAAAAACCTGTCTGGGCCTTGCAGAGTGCGTGCGTGTCTGCTGGGTTGACAGCTGGTTAGCAGTGGGGTGGTAATAAAGTAGTCCGCCCCTTTGTTAGGGATGACGAGGTCGGGTGTGTGATGGGATCAGGAGCCTGGTAGTGAGAGTAAAGGAATGTAACCCAGCCTCCCAGTCCCTCCATATGACGCTAATTGCAGCAGAACGGGGATGGCCTGGGCTGCTTGTGTACGCCATTGTTATTCCTCTGCCCATTGTCTGCGGCCTTCTGACAATCGCCATCTGAATGAGAGCCTGTTAAGCCTGGCAGATCACCATCATTAGACCCCTTTACACCCATTGTAATGCAGCACTGAGGATACTGTAGGGCCATCGGTGACTTTCAGCGAGACGGTGTCCGCGTACACAATAACAGATACATTTTCTTTTTGTGTGTAGGCCGTTCACCCTTTTTGAGGACTTGTTGAAAACGCTCTCCAGGATGGATGTGTTACACAATGCCTCTTATGGACGCACTCTTATTTGACTGAGGACTCGCAGGCAAAGAGAGATTCTTCACCTTTTATCACCATCTGTCCCCACCAGACACTTCAACCCAATGCCAAACCTTCATGTGATATATAGTATCAATAGTCTTCTTGTCTTTTTGATTATTTTAGTCATTTTTAAAAGCCTCCCTTTGTGGAAGTTTAATGTTTAGTCTTCTGATGAAAAGTGTGTGGCCTTGTTGAATTGTATGGAAAGGTGTTATTTAGCCTGCCATCATTGATATACACGGGGAATTAAAGAAATGGCTCTCAGTAAAACACAATACTAATAAAATGTTGGCTCGTGATCTTCCTTACATGTCACTGTGTCTAAAGAGTCTTCCATATGTTCGGTCGATACTGCTTGCTTTGTGACGCAAAACTGTCCTAAACTGAGTAAAATAAAATGGGCCAAATCAAGTTATATGTAGATGACACAATTATTTTAATCAATTATTGCAAAATGTTTTTTTTTACTAAGGACTGGCACAATCTTAAAACTTAACATTGGAGAGAGAGGGTGGACCAATTATAATATGACCCCATTGTTACTTTCATTTAGAACCCTGGACGCAAAAGTGCCATTTGACAGTCTCAATATATTCTAGACCTTTCTAACATCTTTCATCAGTCTTGAAATAATTTCACCATCTTTTCCCATATTGACCATTGACAGCATCACTTCAATGAACGTGACACTTTTTTTGTCCTCACAAGTTTGGTCACGGACGTCCTATGGACACAAACCGCCAGCTGGCTTGCTTTGGGCCAGTGTGCAGCTCAGACTAGTCTCCGTCTCCCCTAAAACAAGCATCTGGAGGCCTGGGGAGTGAATACAAGTGTGAATATATTCATCCCCATGCTGCTTTGTTAAATCTCTTGGCGTAAAGCCGTTGTACCCCCCGTGCCCTCCTGGGTGACCCCCGAGGATCAGAGACCAGGTTGTCGAAACATTTGTAACATTTGGCCAAAGCAAATCTCAGGCTGGCTGTTGAATTGAAGCTCAGACCAAAAAGGAGAAGAAAAAAAAATCCCCCATGGAACCCTCAAAACACTCCTTACACTGGACCGGGACCCCCCCCCCCGCCCTCCACCCACAACCCTCTCGTTCCTTATCCCTCTCACACTCACACACCGAGCACGGAGGCTCAACCCCTCACAACCTCCAGCAAATCCCCTTTATCTTTTCCCAGCCAGATGGGGCCGCTGGAATAATAGCCCGAGCCCAATGAGTTCCATTCAATTTGTCATGCCGTCTAAAGGAGCTTGTAAGCTTCCCATTTGCAGTTATGTTATAGTAACCATGGGAGGCTCTGCAGTGTTAGGACTTAATTACCTCCTAATAGCTGTTGTAGCGATAAAGCCCCCAGCCAGCATAACCCAACACTGTCCAGCCCCTGAGAGGCAGAGGCCTGGAGCCTCCCTCTGCGGGCCAAGATCCATATGGTTCGTCATGTGTTAGACGGCCTTCGCCTGCCTACGTTAGTGACATATTAATGTACCTATACGGATCTGTAATTTAGCCACCAGGTAGACTATTATCTTTCAGCTTCTCATTTGCCTTCATATTATTTTTTTATTTACGTACCGTAGGTTTTTAACTTACATTTTTAGACACTTAGCTGTCTATCAGTCGTTTAACCACTCTGGTCCAGACAGCACTCTCTTATCATCATTGGGTGGATTCCCATGAAATGTGATGCAGAAATCCACGGCTGACTGACTTTGGTGATCCCCTGACTTTTCCTCTAGCACCACCATGAGGTTCACATCTGTGGTTCTGAGTTGTTGAGAGATATCACTCAAAGGTTTTGAGTGAAATGTCATAACAACTGTTAGAATTGATTGCCATAACATTTTGCACAGATATTGATTTCTCCCCCAGGATATATTGTAATAACTTCATGATCCCTAGAAATGTGTGTAATGTAATGTATTATGCCAAAAATTAATATTTTTTATATCAGCCTCAGCTGTACTAGCATGGCTGTACACTATTTGTCTTGTTTATCTTTTCTTTCTATGCTGTCTATTTTTATATATACATGCAATCACCTTAGTGTCAGTGATATGGTGTTCATTTTACCCCATGGTTAGAAAACCAACACCCAACAGAAGGGTTGTTTCGATCTAATAACCCAACAGTGATGCAAATACCGGGTGTGGTCCCACATTTGGACTCAATGATTAATCCAGTGAATTTGAGTGAGTATGAGGTTAAAGTGCTCTTATATACTGTCACTTATTTCTCTACAGCTGCCTTGAGTCTTACTGCAGGCCTCTGCCCAGCATCACCATCATCTGTAATAAAATCAAACAGTGTAACATCTCCTACAATATTCTCTTGTAATATGTTTCCTATATATCTCCATGACTGTCCCATTCGTATACCTGCTTTTATTATCACCTGTGACAGCTGTATTGATTTATGTGTGTCGTGTTATCTAGTACAACTACTGCTGATGTTTTACAGTTGGAATTGAAGCACTGCAATGTGAAGTTCTTTTTACTTTTGGGGGACATTTTTGTGAATGGAACTTGCTGACAAACGGAGCATAATCAGGCAGCCTTACATGGCAAATGTTAGGGAAGTCGATTATGCTACTTGGTAAATCTCACAAACGTGCACCACCTCCTCATGTACAGATGGTTATCCGTATCAAATGAGCAGTTTAAGATAAGATTGTGGAGTTGAGAGAGCTTGCTGAACATGACTTTGAACTTGTGGGAGAGCAAAAAAGTGTTAGGTCAGTGCACTTTTTCCTTAAAATAAAGATATACTTTGTCCCAGTGGAGGAATTTGTTCTGGACGCGGTAGATTTGCATTTACAAGACCATAGATAAAATGTAATTCTTCAGCTCTAACTCTAAATATTAAAATCGTATTGTGATAACTTGAATGAGACAGGATCCAAAACTCAAGACATTAGTGTAATTACAGTTTTTTAAATTTCACTCCTCTTTCTGTGCTGGCACTTAACTTCACCATTAAATGTACAGTAAATCGCTAGTGCAGGAGATCTGCATGTGAATCCAACTAGGAGACAATGTTATACTCACACACAGTAACAACAGTGGAGGCGGCGGGCGGCGTCCCACGTTCCTCACTACAGATTTCGACAAAAGAGAGAATTTTGCTTCATTTCGTTCCAAGATTTCACAGAGAAAAGGGATGGAAGGGGAGAGCCAGGGCACTATTCATGTCTTTCAGTGTACTTGGCCTCGGCCGGTCGGTCTGCTCCCCAGACAGAAAGAGAAACATTCTCTCGTGTTGTTCTGCCCTCCTCTCTTTTTTCTGCTTTTTTTTTTATATTTTTTTGTTTCCTTTCTGTTTTGTATTTTGGAGGAAGATTAGCAGGATTAAGTATGGCTCACATATGCTCCTCCTCACTATTCACCTAACGGCACCGGGCCTTCCGCCACCCAGACTGATGGACAGAGAGTGAGAGAGAGAGAGAGAGAGAGAGAGAGAGAGAGAGAGAGAGAGAGAGAGAGAGAGGGGAGAAGAAGGAGATAAGGAGGGTAGACCGTGAGAGTCAAAATTGGACGGGATTAGGATATGTTAAAAAAAAACTGTACATACTTTGAAGTACTTTTGGTTTGGGGCCAGTTTGGTTCGGGCCCCTAGTTTGAATCAATTGAAACTTTAATGCCACAACTTTAATGCAATGGCATACAATGATATGCCTGCCAACAGTGCTTCCCAAGTTCAATTCAATAGTCAGGGAAAACTCTTTTTCCAGGTTTGGTTTTCCCAGGTTAGTGCTGAAAGAACTTGACTGTCCCGCATAGAGACCTTCCCTCCACCCCATTCAGCACCTTTAGGGTAAAACTAGGCCTCCGACTGTGAGCCAGGCCTCGTCACCCAACATCATTGTTGGACCTCCCCAATGATCTTTTGACTGAACGGGAGCAAATGGGACCACATTCTCAAATCTGAGAAAAATAATTGTAGAGATGGTTCAGGAAATCACACACACAGTTAGTACAACATGCAACTAAAAGCTATTTGTGGCTTTTTCAGATTATTTACAATCTTTAAAAAAAATGTATGGCTAGTTTTTGTCCATTTACTTTGTTGACCACAAGAGATGAGACTATACGGCAAACTGGATGAAAGGGTGAAATGCTCTTTACAGCTCATCAGAAAATTGTGTTTTCTCAGACACACATCAGCTTTGGTTCATGACAAAAATCAGTGGTCAAGTGTGAGAGCAGAAATCTATGTATATCAACTGGATAAAATCTTTTATATCAGTGGCAAACTGATAGGCAACAGCTGCTTTGATTTTTGGTACTGGAATATCACATTTTCAAGAATTTTCAGGAACTGTATTTTTTTCCTTTTTCAGGTGATATTGACTCTGTAAATTAGTTGTGTATAAGTCATGGGTTCACGGGTTTATTCAATAACCTTGGAGTTTTTCAACCTTGGAACGGGACCCCAATATGAATTTCCGGAATGTATTTACTATGTAGCCTAACTGGAATTAACTCTCAGGATATTGCAAAAGCTGAAAACATTATATTAATATGATATATAATTAAAGTTTCAGATGGTGCCTATCATTTTTAATCAAAATAATGCATTTTGAGTTCCTTCAAGAGAATAAGAACATTTCCTATTATTACAGCTTGACAACTTTGTTATTTGACTTATTTTTAATTTATTTATTTTTCAACTTTTTAAAAACTGTTAATATTAGGGTTGATGATTCAAACAAAGCCTCCATAATTCCTGACATCAATCATTGACTAACTTTTACAACAGCCCAATGATGCATAATATGTAGGCCTACCAGTCTGTGTGACTCACTGCGTGCAACAGTGTGACTGTGGGAATGTGTAATGAAGCAAGTGGTGGCACAGATATAAACCTCCTGATTTAAAATGCCACTTTCACCATCGTCTTCATTACCATAATCTTATTTACCGGAGTAAACAGGCGAATGCAACGGACAGAGGAGGTAGAAAACATAATAATAGGCTAATACTTGTGCGTGTGTGTGTGTGTGTGTGTGTGTGTGTGTGTGTGTGTGTGTGTGTGTGTGTGTGTGTGTGTGTGTGTGTGTGTGTGTGTGTGTGTGTGTGTGTGTTTGTGTGTGCCTGACGAACACTCACCACCGGTTACCAACCATGGTTTTGGGGGACATGGTTGACGGACTGATGTGACTCCAGAATGATGGCAACTGACCCGGAAAAAAAAATCGATTTCTGATTGGCTGTCAGGTGTGCGTTGGAATCGTTTAGACTATTATATTATTAGTTAAACAATGCTGCGGTTAATTGAGCAATTAACGCTCTAAATCAGTGCGTAAGGAAACCATGGCAACAGAGACTATGGGACTAAAAAGTGGGCTACATTAAACACATTATTGTATTTAACTTAACATTCATAGTAAAAAAAAATTAAAATAATAATAAAGCATATAGCCTAATAGCCTAATTTAGGCTATATCAGTGTTGCTGCATTTTCAGTTTGGCGTTTGTTTTAAAACAACATAAAACCAAACATAGGCATATTATCATGATCATAAACAATTATAGTAAATGAAAAGCCATATTTTAGTGCAGTCTGTAGGCTATAATAGGTCATTAACGTTGCATAAATAGTCATTTAAATCACTTTAATTTATCAATAACCACGTAGGCCTATAGCATATAGAGTAGATGGAATATTCGCAGCCCATGATAAACCTGTAGAGGCAATTAGCGCTGATTGCGTCTGACTGCACAATCCAACTTGTCGTATTTCGGGACAATGCAGCTGTCAGCTTCGGTTACGTCCGAGAGCAAATCACCGGTTTGGGCGTTTGGCCCTTATGTCAGTCAGTCCGGGGCCGTCTGAGCGCCGGCAGCATGCGGCAGCGGCAGCAGGCCACACACACATGCTACCGCTCACGGGCCACCACGGCAGACTAATTGAAATGCCTCGGATCATAACCGTTAAAAACAATTTTGCACACTTCATTAATTAACGTTAAAGATGCACTTTAACAGCAGCTGCTGGTCGACAGCGGGTAAAAACGGAAAAACACACCACATCAACAGCGACCTGCAATCAGGCAACATATTGCGCTGCTTATTAAGCTTCGACCCGTTAATACTGTTCATTTGAAGGAGGGAACTGATTTTATGGTTCGATGCAGCTCGGCGGGTTGAAGACATTGGCTAAATGAATAAATAAACAAAAAGAGGAGGAACACATTTTTAGAACAAAAATAATAACCAAAATATTGTATGGATGAATAAAAAACACATTAGGTATATTGTATAAAATAATACAACTTTAAATACGCCTATACTAAAATAAGTCAAGGTTTTTGGCACAAAACGAACGAATAATAACGAAAGAAACGATTAAAAGGTTATTTATGTCTCCGGATCCAAAACTATACAGACACCTTTTTTATTCACTTATGAAAGGTAAAATGTGGCTTACGCTTTGTGTGATAGGCCTATTATAATAAAATCCATCCCCACACGGGCCAACATTTTCACAAGAAGGGGCCATATGTAGGAGGGAGTGTGTCTGATTTCACTTAATGCTGTGTGTTGGTAATTACATCAGGCTGGAGGACCGTCCGTCTCCCCCCCTCTCTCCCTCCCTCCCTCCCTGCATGGATCTGATTGGTCGCCCGGACAGAAACTGCGTTGTCCTGGTGACCCGGCCTCTGTGCGCCTCAGCACCGCTATAAAACCCTGCGGTCGCTCGCAGGCGTGCCAAATGGACTGTCAGATGCGATTTGGAGTAACAAGTGGATTTGACGTTTAGGGTTTTCTCTCCACCATCATCGCGCTTGGAAACACTCTTGGTACGTCTTTGATTATTTATATTTAAAGATTGTGATGGATAATTAGTGTCACCTTACACGGATTTTATGGCAGTATATATTGGGTAATCATTCTGCTCTAGGCTATTGATGATGAGCCAGGGATGCAGAGAAAGGGAAGACAAAGCAAACTCACTGTTAAAGTACCGCATAGGCTATTCTTTTTTAAATCACCCATATCTTAAAGCAAATTTGCTAAATATGCAGCCTAATGTAAGTCGTGTTAAAATATTAAGACTATGCAGCATTCAGGACACAGTTTAATTTCTCTTTTTGTTTCAACGTAGAGACCTATACTTTTAATTTATAATTACTAAGCAAATATAATTGGAAACTTGTTTTTAAATATTTTTTATAAGCAATCGTTATTACGCCAACGATTGGATTGTGTCTTTTGGAGGCATGATGTGTGAATTTTGGGGTTCAGAAGATTAACTATAAAAGTTATTTTCTCCCTCTCTTTAGAACACCGTGCAATGGACTCAGATACGAGCCGCGTTTCTAGCAGACCTTCATCCCCCGAGGTGGACGACATCTACTTGGCCGCCCTGAGGAAGTCGGTGCACAGCTTCTCGGGCACCGTGTCCTCCACACAGGGCGAGCTTCCCTCGGATCGTTTCGAAGACCTGCGCGGCCTCACCGAGGAGGAAGCGCTCCTCCGCCTGTCAAAGAAAGACCGTAAACTCCTCTCCGAGGGTGACCTGCAAACCATCCGCCTCAAGATCAACAGCCGCGAGAGGAAGAGGATGCACGACCTCAACATTGCCATGGACGGGCTCCGGGAGGTCATGCCCTACGCGCACGGCCCGTCGGTGCGCAAACTCTCCAAAATCGCCACACTGCTGCTGGCGAGAAATTACATCCTGATGCTGAGCAACTCGCTGGAGGAGATGAAGCGGCTCGTCAGTGAGATCTACGGCAGCAACGGACACCACGGCGGCTTCCACCCGTCGGCCTGCGGGACTATGGGGCCCGTGCCTGGACATCCTGCTTCCCACCCCGCGCACCCGGCGGTGCACCACCCGCTGCTCCCGCCCGTCTCCAGCGCCTCTCTGTCGGCGCCGGGCCTCGCCGCAGTCACGTCGGTCAGACCGCATCATCACCACGGACTCCTCAAAGCGCCGACCGCCGTCCCAGGGCCGCTGGGCAGCAGCTTCCATCACTGGGGCGTTGGCACCGGGATGCCTTGCCCGTGCAGCATGTGCCAAGTCCCGCCTCCGCATGTGTCCAGCATGAGTACCGTCACCATGCCGAGGCTGGCCAGCGACTCCAAGTGACTCCAACAACTACATGGAGAAAAACTTTTGCCAGCTGTCACAGACTTTCTCTCCACATTATTATTACGCGTTTTATTTATCTTTGTTGCTGAATCCGTTGAATCGACTGATCCAGTAAAGACCAATGCATTGATTATTCTCACCGGGACTGTGGGGTTTTTGTAACTAACTTAGTGTTTTGTGGTAATTAACCTCAATTGTAACAGGTGTTTCTTCACAGAGCTCCTTAAACACAACACAACTTCAGCTTATAACTGGAAATCATTGATCAGCCTTTGTCTCTGTTATTTAAAGATCAAATCGAATGGCTGGTGATCAGGTTGCCTTTCCGTTGGGGGGAAAGGTCCAAAATCAAACCACAAATTGAAAGTGTAAATATGTAGATGGATTCTTCTGTTTAAATAGTGGAAGATATTATATATTATAGTCTTGTTAATGTGTGGGAAGACTTCACATGTTGCACCTGCTTTATTCTATCCGTCTTTATCAATGCTTCTCTCCTTCTTTTCTCTCAGTATGGCTGTCATTTTCTGCAAACAATGACTATGTCTTTATTTTTTTAATTAAACAAAAAAATGAAAATGATATTTATTTACTTATTTTGGACGGGATTTTAGATTAATCTGTTTATGTTGGGGTTTGAAATGTAAATAAAGACGATTAATTGAATGGAGAAAAAAAAGTATTTGGTGATGTTTTCTTGTCTTTTTCTTTCATCAGTCTTACCGCCTTTAAAGCAGCTCTAATACACCAACAGACACACAGATACCAGCAACACTTGTAACAACATCATTACATAGAACAAGTGTCTTTGCATTGAACTAACAAACCTCCAAAGCATTTTTTTTAAATCAAGAAAGACACATTTTACATTGAACTTAAAGCCACTCTTTTTTGTACAGACATTTTATGGACTTTAGGCTTGAATAAATGCACAGCATTTCCTGAAACCTGACCTTTAATAACACAATTCATATCATTTTAAAGCACACATGGCTAAATATTTTTTTTTTAAAGAAAACATTCTACAGCTGCTGGGCAATTTCATAAGTGAAGTTCCATCTCTTTTTCACCTTAAAAAGAGAAGTGGCCTTCACTCAGTTTTGCTTGTCTGTCATTCATTAAAATAAAATTCAAAATGACTCATGATCCTTTGCAAAATTTTGAGCTACAAATAAAATTGACTTGACCCAATACATTCATCCATAAATATAAAAAAGAGCCTATATATAGGTGTTCTTTTCAGAGAAGAAAGAAAAAAAAAGTCGTACATTATTTACTTGATGTGATTTTCTAGATAAAAAAAAACATGTTTCATATTATTCTAACATTTTATAACACTGGCATTTTTGCCCCCATGAAACAACTTGTTCCGAGCTCATCTCTCCAGCTATAGATATTCAGATCACAACAAATTCAGTGTTTGTGATCCTTCCTATCTGCACACAAGGTGACATCAGATTCATTTCACACCAACCCAGTCGCACCAGTGGCTCCTAACAGTGATGACTTGATTGGCAACATTGCTTCAGTGCTGTAGAATGAATATGTGGCAAGGAGCTAAAAGATTAACATATCACAGATATAGAACACTTTTCTATTTTCTATCCTGCATGACAAGAGGGCGGCCATGGAGAAATGGCATTTAGAAACAGTCAGCCTTGTGAAATATGTGTGTAAACAGCAGCTTAGGATGCACACAAAAAAAATGCTGCAGGCAGAAAAAAAGACCAGTGATGAGTAAAGGCCGGTACACTTTAGGAAAAGGCAGCAGCTGCATAGCAGATTGTGCATGCTGTTGCAATGTTTTCCAAAGGCTTTTGAAGCTGGAACGATATGAACTAAATCTCTGAATATTCATGCACGCATTTGTTTATTCGTCTCATTACTGGAATTGAATTATTCAAAGTCCTTCAGCGTTTTTGTAGGACGTTGCAGAGAGGAAGAGGTCATTTAGTGCAAGACGACAGGTAAATGCTACAGTCTATTTACAGGTGAGGTGACCCATAGCACCTTTCTTCAAGTTAATGAAAATATTTGAACTTAGAACTAAGATCCTTGGAATTCCTTTGCTTTGCCTGACTATTGATATGTACATTTTCAAAGAGTTATCCTTTCATTAGAGTGCATCACCATGCGGCACACTCAACAATATTGACCACCACAGCAAACCACAAAAGGGAACAATGTTCAGCTATCACTATTTATAACCTCATTGTCCATTTGTGCTAAAGGTACATGTGACTTCAATTATGTTAAAATACTGTTAAGTTCTGTTCAAGACATGGCAGGAAAAAGAGAAATAGTTTTTGGCTAATTCAGCCAGAAACAATCATGTCATGCAAATTTCCTTTATTCCTTTTTTTTTTAAACAAACATAAGGTGCACTGCCATCTCTTTGGAGAGTCGCTGGTATCTCATTTTGTGTGAAAGAAAATGTGAAAGAAAGTAGAATAAAAACTGGAATGACAGCAAGCCCAAACACTGCGACCGCTACAGTATAGCTTGCCTATTTATTGTGCAGCTAGGGAGCCGCCCACATATGAAACTTTGTCTGTTCTGCAGGTAATGAAGAGTGATGTGAAAATTGAATAAAAGCTGATGCAACATAAAAGTTTAACAACTTCACTTCATGGCAAAATAACACCTGGAACAAACTGAACAAAACAGATGGATGACATGGAGTGAGGATTATCACAAAATAATCCATACAGCTTTTGATTTTGAGAATTAACGCAACGTTTTGTCGGCACATAAAGGCGTAAATTGCAGAATAATTTATCCTAAAACACCTGCTTTCCCTCAGGTGTCTCAGCGACATTGTGTGTAATGTGGATTACATTGTATCACATTGCAAAAGATAATTACACTCCCTTCGCCCATTCCTTTTCTTTAATGTAAATTCAACATTGATCTATTTTACTCTTAGTAACTCAGACATGTAGGAGCAGCAAATTCAAAGTTTTGGATTGAGGAAGTCTGGACTATACACGAAACTGCACCAAATGACAGCTATAATGATACAATGGTCAGTGTTTAACCAACATCCAGAACAGCTTCAGTTCTTGACATAGATTTTCCAAGTCTCTTGAACTCTAAGCAGGCAACCTTTGGGGGTGATGTAAGGCCTCCAGTGGATGCAAATTTGTCATAGGGCGAAGATGCATCCGCAGGAGTTGACCATTTTTCTGCTTGAGCGAAGAACTCACACCTTTGCCAAAGATTTAAGCTTTTTTTTAAACGAAAGTACCTCCAAAGTTGACCAACGTACATGTTCTCACTCCGACAGCAAGTCTGTAACAAGTCAAGATCTTGACAGTGGACATAATCCTGGCAACACATAAGTTTACTCCAAGACATGTTTGGCAAATTCATTTAGTAGTATGTGTATATAAAAGTTGTTTCCAACAGTGTTAGTGACGTTCAATTTGAAAGCTGTCTCCAAAGTCTCCCATATAAGTTGAGTTGAGATCTGGTGAATGCAAAACCACAGCATATGATCCACAAACATTTACACTACAGCCTTCTGTTAGGTTTCTCTATTCAATTATCAAGACAATCATAATTTAGGGCTTTTGAATAAATGACTATAGTTACCTTTTTGAATAAATTGGGGTTGTTTTTCCATGTATAAATCAATAGAAAAGTAGACATATACATCAAACTTTGTTGGAGACATTTTTGGAATTAGCCGACACAATGGCATCTTAAACTCATGAGAACATTTTTCTTCAACGCTCCCAGAAAAACATGGTGCCGAAGTTAAAAGAGAAACTGACTGAGAAGAATCTTTTCAGCTCTGCCTGAACACTCTGGCCAATAGCAGCTGGGCTTCACATGCCTGTGTCTGGATTTGAATAAACAGCTCCTTATCCACTGTTGGTGGCAGGCTGACTTATCCATTGATGCTGCGAGTCTGAGGTTGCTTCTGTGACAGTTTTAAATATTCATAACTTTGGACAGAAGGGGAGCATCAGCCTTACACTATTGTAAATAGATTTAAAACCTTCCTGAAAACACTGCACAGATGTACACCCTTTCAGCTCCGCGCATCGTGTTGTGTTAGCTGAAAGGATTAAAGATCGGTGGGGACGCATCAAAGGTGGGGGAATAACAGAAAGAGAAACAGTCTATGATGGAGGGAGAGAAGATAAACAAACTGAGGAGCTGTCAGAGACAAAGACAGGATTTAACACTTACAAGGGAATAGACGGAGCTCTAAGGTGAATATGAGACCTCCGAGGTCGCCGCGCTTTCCCAGGGGACCGTGTTTATTCCAACCCTGGAGCCTCATCTGCTCATCCTTTAACACTACGACACACACAAAGAAACACTGACTGTATGGGTGAGACTTGAAACAAGTGGTTGCTCAGATGCCTATTTTTTTGGAAACTTTTTAAGTGCTGTGATATGTTGTGAAGTGTTAACAGAAAATAGTTTAACATTTCGTGAAATACGCATATTTAGCTCTATTTTCAAAAGTTGGATGCAGAGATTGGTCCCAAATCAGCCCTGGAAGTGCTGGTAGGTGGATTCTGTTACCTTCTGACAGTGCTATGCCATGCTGTGGGCGCTATCTCCAGTCTTCATTCTAACTGGCTGCTCTCTGTGGCTTCAAAGGAATGAAAATGTTCGTGTGTTGTTCCAAATTGAAATATCATGACACATTTTGGATGACTTGCCGTAAAAAATGGTTTCAACTGAATTATTGTATGGATAACCATGAAATCTGGTACAGAATTTTTCATGTTCACCTCAGAAACAAGCACTTTGACGAACTCCTCTACTTTTCATCTCATACATGGTCAACGTTATACCTCAGTGCTGTGTGTAACGGATTTGCTACTGTGGCTGTAGGCTCACTGATTAGGACATATACCCCAGAAAGGGTAGCATTGACGGGTTGTGGATATTTGGACAATCAAGTACAGTTCAAGAATTCTAGTTCAGGTAATACAGCTATGAGGGGTCATCAGACAGCAAAACACAGCTGCTTTAAGCAGGGTGAATGCAGGCCGTCATGAAGGTAAATCTAATCCATTGAAAACATGTTGGGGTATTTTAACTTTGGCTCTGTTGTCTTTTATACAATGAATCTTTAATACAGTTTCCCAGAATATTGTGCACCCCTACACTGCCCTGCCTCAAAACTAAAGCTTGCAACGGGCAGGTAGAGCAGCAGCTGTATTCCATTAGGCGATCCTGTGACTTATTTCAATACTTGATTGTCTTTCTTTTACCAACTTCATGTGAGGTGACGTGGGTATACTCGCGATTGCAAGAATCTTTGGTTGCAGGTACTTCATGCCATTTACAAACTCATCAGGATCTCGGTAGCCCCACGTACTTTACAACTTAACAATACTTGTGTGTGTGTGCCCGTGTGTGTCCGCCCAATAATCTATGAACAGCAGCAGATGAACTCCTCGATCGGGTGGATCAATGTGTTTAGTCAAAGCCCGGAGGGACAAAGACAGAAGGGAGTGAGAGAGCAAAGGAAAGCGAAAAGAAACAAAGCAAGAGAGCAGAAGATCCATTGAGTATGTTTTTTGTGGCTGAAGAATCCGTCCCCAGTGGCTTTGAAAAGAAGGATAATCCTGTCAAGTAAGCGGACCTTTGGATATTCATGACTGGCCGAGCGGCTCCGCGGACTGAAGGAGGACACAGTCAGGATGGGATTAAACATCAAAGTGAATCCAAAGGAGAGCAGGACCGGGACATGAATCGACCAATGCAGAATCACAGAGGTCTTAGAGGGGTGTGAGCTGGGGGGCCAGTGGGGACCAGTTGTCTGGTGGTGTGTGCTGTAGTGGACAGGACTTTGATGAGGGCCTTTCGAAATGCCATTCAAGGAGAGTGATATGATGTGGTCTGTACACCTGCCACCAATCGGAGAAACCTTTACATACATATACACATCAAATTTAATAGCAAAAAGTAAATCTTATATATTGTCTTCTGGGGTGGAATGATCCGGTGATTAGTAAGCCCCTGTCCATACACTTGTCTGCCCATTTGGTCTGGGTTGGTTCCTGCTAGACAATGCCCCTGTGCACAGAGCCAGGTCCACAAATAAATGTTTTTTGAAGTTTGGTACAGAATAACTTGACCGACCCACAGATAGCCCCCGTACCTCAAACTAAGCCTAAGGGATGAACTGGAACCCTGACCGTGAGCCAGATCTTATCATCAGTCATCAATGTTGGATCTCACTAATGCTCCTAAATGGAGGCAAACCTTTGTAGCCAGGTTCCAACATGTGGTGAAAAGCCTGAACATGGAGGCTGATGCAGCAGCAAATTAAATCCATTGGCATAACTAATCTTATCCTTCCAGAAACATTGTACAAGTCATTAGAAACATATTTTTCGACAGACAAACAGTTGACAGGTTTCTTTATAGCCTGAAGAATGTGCTAATTTGAGATATTTATTTTACTTGCATGGGTGTGTCTGGTCGTACCTTGCAAAGTCATAGACGTTCAGTTGTGTCTTTCCATCGACTTTTTATTAAATCTAACACATATATAGATACAGTAGATATAGATGATCTGGCATTTCTTGCACCAAGGAATTGGATGGATGGGTCTGCACTCGCAATTGAGTCCCAAATAAAATTCACTTAAACTTTGATTTGCAATCATCCCTTTTAAGCGCACCAACCAAAAGTATTGAGAGAACTGAACACAAAAATGTATTATATTTTATGCAAAGACATTTCGATCCTCAGCATCTCCCATTTCAAAATCACAAACTTTGTTTACGGATCGGTGCTAACCGATGTTAGCATGCTACCACACTGGACTAAAATCGGTGACCATGGAAGTATGAGCATTCTGCTAATCTGCTGTAGCCAACTGAATGACAGCCTCTTGAGTTAAAGCTATCACCTTAATAAAAACATATTTCATGTCTTACCACTTGAATTTTCCACAGAGCTTCAGTTCTAACGTTATCTAGCCAGAAAATAACTTTTCTTGGGTTGGAAGATACGCCAGTCCACTGTGATTATTTCTGCCACCGTGAGATGTTTTAACAACCCTAATTTGTCGAGTTACTGAAGTCTGCTATCATGTTGCGCTGCAACATATGTCTGCTCTCTGAGTTGTTGCTTCCCTTGGGGTCCACTGTTTCACAAATCAAATCAGCACCCCACTCAGAATGGCTGTCATCTGATTTACAAGCAAGCTGGACAGAAGTAAAATATGTTGTATTTTTTTATATTTTATATTGAACCATTTCATTAGAAAAACGTGATTCACCTGCTATCACACTCTCAGTAGCTAACCGTTCTCAGTGGGAGGCCGGTCATGAGTTTGGTCAACATCTGTGACAAACCTGCTGCAGTTTAATAAGAGTGGAGGCTGAATAGAAAGGGAGAGTGGTGGCTGCTTCAGTCTGATCTCTCAGGTCTTAGTGGGGATTTTAATGTGCTGAGAGGCTGTGAGGAGCGGGAGCACAGTGGGAGGTGAATGAGCTGCAGGCTGTAAGGCATAGCGCAGAGATTTTGTGCTGGAGATCTCAAAAGGAGGGGGTTGGTAGGGGGGTGTGGGGGGTAACTGGTTAACTGGGTGTGTGTTTGTGTGTGTGTGTGTGATGCACAGTGTGGCTGACAGATGTGTCCATCAACGCCTGAAAGAATCATCTTACATCCATCGCATCCATCTGCCAGCCTGGCGTGGCAAGATTTTGAGAAATCAGAACAATGTGTTAAAATGCAAAATAACGTCCTCCATTCAAGAAACAAGTGAACGGATCGCTTTAACCTTTTAAACTCTGCCTACTCAGCCAGCTGGGGTAAACTCTTGTGCCACTAAGCCCCTGTTAAAAAGATATATACATATTTAGAGTTCTTCTTAAACCCCAAAGTTTCCAACAATAGAAAATTCAAAAAAATCAAAAATTGTTAACAAAATGCTGCACAAGACATATGGCATACTTCTTTTTATGGAAAAGTGCTGCCATGAAAAAAACAGCTGTCTCTTGAGTTTTAAATATAACATAGTTTTCTTGAAGTGTTGGAACAAACATGTAGTTTGCTTTATATATATCTGTTTCATAGTGCAGTTTTTCTTATTCAAAGAAAAATAGGGGGAAATACCAGGCAAATATTGGATGTTTAAGCGGTTAAAGACACAAGAACACAACGTTTTAACATTCAAAATGCATTGCAGAGAGAGAGTGTGTGGTCGCCAGAGGGTGGCTGGGTGGATACGCCACACTCTGACAACCTCAAAATTGGCGTAAAAGTTCACGGTGCAGCAAACGGAAGCAAAACCTATTTTCCTTCACAATACCTTTCATCTCTTGCTGGTGGATCCCCTGGTGCTCCCCAGTCAGCTGGGTGGTGTGATCCCTGCAGCGTGTCCTGGTTGGTTCTGCCTCGTGGTGTCCGTCCAGCTGACCGAGCGCGAAACGTGTCCAATGGGAGGCATCCAGGGACCATCCTAACCAGCCATGAACCAGCACAAATGGTCTAAACATAAAAAATACTGTTATATATGATGGGTTTTTAATGATTGGTCATAAGCAGAACTATACCAAGCTTTCTCTGTCAGGGCCTGCAATTATACATCTGCATTTTCTAAGGGCAACAGGATTATCCATATGTTGTCAAAAGCCTTTATTTGGAGGTAAAACATAATAAATTAGTGCACGGAAATATCCGAAGCAAACACAGCATGTCAAAGTTAAACAAACAGTTCGGCTTATAGTTTTACTGTTTGTTTTTCAGATAGGTTTGGCTAACCAGGAGGTTTGTTTTTATTTCATCTGATTAGTTGTTTCAGTTTTTGCCAAATTAAACTTGTAGCTTGTAGGACAATGACAATAGAAAAAAAGACATACATCGAAAGAAACAAGGTTTATTCAATATAAGAAAGAAAATGATTTCAGTTTGAAGTTGACATTATGCAATGTTAGAATATCTGCAATGCATCACAAAGACAAAGATAGTTTTTGTTTGCAGTCTCTTTATTAGGCACATTCGATGTCTGTTGCCCTTTTCGCTCGCTAAAAAGCGCCACTTTCAGAAGTCTTCATTTCCGGGACGTGTATCCTCATCCATCATACTGCTCATCAGCTTTCACTGTTTCTTTGACTGAGGTCTCGCTGCACCGCCCTCCATAGAGACGAGGATAACCTCTATAAACCCACCCCATGGCCTTGTACCGCTAATAAAACCCCAGAACGAAACATCCCAACCCGCCCCCTCAACATTTAGGCTTTAACTGGGCTGATGCTGGCCTTGATCGCTTGGTGAGAAGAAGAAGGAGCTCTGTGTTTGACTTTGGGACAAGGATTCCTTACTGTGGAAGTTTAGTGTCTGTGAATCCATCATTGTCACGCTTAAATAGGATCTGGGGTTTTAAGGAGATTTTGTGGGGGGACGGGTTAACTAACCCCTTTTCCTATTAGCAGCCGTGACACAAATCCCTGGTGGCATTGTTTCAGAGAGGGACATCTGCTCCAACAATAGACAATCTCTGAGTTGTGTTGAGATTTTGGTTTAACTTTAAATGGCCGCAATGAAAGGTTACTTTGACTTGACTGTTGCAAACTAATCAATGTAAAAACTTTCAAGAACATATTTAAAGCTGTACTACGTAACTTTGTAACAGGAATTTGCTGTGTCTTTATTGACTGCTCTGCCATGTCTAAATAATACGCTGAATAGTTATCCAAAGCATGTTTTTAATTTTATTATGTTGTCGAGACAGAAAGTGTCATTGGATCACTTAGCAACATGAAATATGAATGTGGCAAATGTCCATCTGTATTTAAACAACCGCGACCGACTGAGCGTGTGCAGCTATTGAGAGTGAAGCATTTAGGCTCTCTTTCACAAAGGGCCCGGGGGCTGAAACCTTACACCCCTCCCACCTTCATTATCCCTGCCGCGCTATGATCAGCACCAAATGCCGACTATCCCAGGCCAGCGCTCACAAAGCATGCTGGGAAGGACAAAAGCAGACCTTCAGCCGATTGGTTCCACCTTATTAACAGCTTGTAATCTTCTCATGTCTTTGGCCAAGCCTCACAGAGCAGGAGTTAGGGCCAATAGACGAGTGTATCCGCCGTCCCTGCTTTGATGCACAGCAGCTTTTTCCCCTCTGAAAAAAGCCCTGTTCTGTTTATATTTCCATTGTTGCAGGCCGCTGCACCTGTTTGCCTGCAGGGACACATGGAGAAAAGCAGTCACTAGCAACTGTTAATTTCTCATTAGGCTCTCTCACATTCACACATTGTAAGCAGAAGACAGTTTGGAATGTGAAGCCCGTAGCAGGTGCATCTCCCCATTTCACGTCCTGGTTAGCCAATCTGTCTAAAAACGCTGAAGAGAACAATCAGCAGAAAAAAACTGTATATTGATGTTGATATTGATTATTTTATCTGAGAGTTTTGTGCAATTTGTAAACTTTAGTGTTTGAAGGTTTTATTTGGCCACCATACCTCTATTTCAGGATGGACATTTCTGTTCCTTCTTAAGATCTCAGTCACAAATTTCATGAGATTTGTCTACTACAGATCTTATATGCACTTCCATATGTAATTTATTCTAAAAAGGCTGACATCAGCTGAGGTACAGCCATCTCACTTCCTTAAATTAACATTATTTTCGGTCTTACAGTCACTATTTGTTGTGGGATTTTTGCCACTATAAATATTTGGTGCTAAGATATCGAGTCTTATAAGAAAAAATAGCTATGAGTTTAAAAATGATTGCTTCAATGCATGACTGGGTTATCCAGCTTGAGAGTCTTTGGGGCAAACATGTAAATGACAGCGCACAAAGTAGTCCACACATTCATTACTCTCCATTTTAATAAGATTCCCGGAAACCAATCAGTACTTCTATGCTGGATCCAAGTTTGTGAGTTCAATTAGCCAGTGATTTAGCAATAACAGTTTATTTAGGAATATACTACTAGATATAATTTCACTGTGCTTCATTTATAGCCAAAACATTTGACAGATCCACATTTAAACAACAACATAAATGTGACCAAATGTGGCCAAATAAAACACTGGTGACCTATTTCCAGTCAGTGACGTACTTAAAGACACAGAAAATAGCTGTGTAATGGCTAACGTTTGGAGAGCCTTCTTCAGACGCTAACGTAAGTCCTCCCAGACCTCCCCCTGAGGCAAAAAAAAACTCATTGACAGACACATACTTCAAAGTCACACAAAAGAGCTCAATCAGACACCTGACGTAAATTGACTCCATTGAATCAAGATTGTGTCGGGACCTGCAGTGGCCAGACTGTGGTTTGACTTCATTCACTGGGATTGATTCATAATTATGCCAATTTGTACCCAATCAATGAGCCAATCGAGCGTGTTTTGTGTCTGTTTTAACAAGGGAACGTCTGCTCTACCCTGGTGGTCCAAACTCAATATTCTTAAAAAAAACACTGTGAATTGCTCTGGAATTATTTTCTCATGTTAAAAGAACATATTAAAAAATTAATGCAAAAGCAAATGTCACGTAGTTGAAATATATTTTTTTAGTATTCTTATTATTCTCACTATTATTAAAAATTATAATTTGTATTATAGTATTACAGTATGTAAGGTGCGTCTGGTGAATCTTCTGAAGCTATTTCTTTATTTATCTTTTGCCAAATTTCCCTTCTATTTGTATCCAGAATCTCAAGGAAGACCATCAAAGTTGCAACTCTTCATAAACCTTATTGACTTGGGAGCAACTATCCGAGTCTTCATTTAATAAAAAAAAACTGTGTAAATAATGGTTTAATTCCATAAAAAAAAAAAAGACAATAAGCTTTATCTAAACTGAAGATTTGTGCGTTCAAAATCCTAAATACAAACAAAACCAAAGAACCACACACGAAAAAAAAGAGAAAAAGCAGAATAGAACTTAATTTTTTTTAAATTTGTGTTTATTTCAATCATTTTGGAAACACCAAAAAAAAAACATAACATTACATAACTATTTTTCTCTTCAGTGGTGTGACTGTTGGTGTAATTTTCATCCTGTATTGGGGGATAAATTGACCCCAGGAGTTTGGCTGAGGTGTCTTCCTGTCTGTCAGCCACAGGAAGTGGCTCCGAACAGACGAGTCATTTAGCTCCCAGGTGCAGACCCACCATTGGACGGCCTTGCCCAGATGGATGGTACTCCTTCCACCATAAAGACACTAGTCTTCCCACTGCCCTGAAGCCACCGGTGCTCCTGCCCTGTTCCAGCCTCATCAAAAGGAGCCTGGAAGCTGGGAGGCGGATATGCAGGGCTGTGGCCCCAAATCAAGCTCACTTTTCTTTCCCTTGTAAGTGGTGGATTAAAAGAAAGTGGGGGGAGGTGCACTTTTCTCTAGTAGACACCAGCTTCTTTCTTTCTCGTCTTTTCTGACTTCTGTATGCATGGCCCCTTGCAGGTGTCCCCTTTCTCTCTCTGACACATCCCAAAATACAGTCAAAACCATCACGGCTTGTTTTCTTTCAATTACTCTGTTTATTACATCTCATTGTGAGACGGGCACTAGAAATCAGATTGAGAGCTCACAGGCAGGCAAAGACACACACACACACACACACACACACACACACACACACACACTGTCCTACATTGCCAACAGTGGACTGTCGGTTTACAATGACCAATTGGGGACCTTTAAAATATATGTATATATATATATTCATAATATTACTTTAAATCTTAAAATGTGCACACACACTCACACACACACACACACACACACACAAACACACACACACACACACACACACACACACACACACACACACACACACACACACACACACACACACACACACACACACACACACACACACACACACATTCATCCTGTCTGCCTGCACTCTGTTGCCCTGCAGGTGCGAGGGCCATCCGCCTGGCCCTTTTGACGAGGCCCCTCCCTTTCCTGTCCGTCTGCAGCCGTCCATTCAGCTTCAATCACACAGCACCAGCCGGACGCCACCGGAGCACTGGCGGGGAAGGGAAGCGCCTCCGCACACATCTTTCACTTGTTGAACCAGTGACAAGAGAAAGAGCGGCTTTGGGGGCGAAAGAAAGGGTCTTCCTCCTCTGCATCTCCTTCTGCTTTCATCGTAAACAACTTGCTTTCTGTTTGTAACGGTGCTGTCCTTCCCCTCTTCCCCCATGCCTTTCCTTTTCACCCGTTCAGATGGGCTTTTACAAGGAGGTGGGGGGGAGGGGTACGAGTGCAGAAAGAGGACGACCGGGCCCCACTGTGCGATTGGAGTGATGCTGAGGTCCTTTTTTTTGTGGCTCATGAATGGCACATTTGAGGTTTCCAGCCTTGCCTCGGTGCCCCAAGCCAGCTTCACCTGTGGTCGGAGTCAATTGGCCTGTTGTCTGCCTGTCTGGAACCGTGCCCATCAGCCCCTCCGCCAGCCAGCCAATTGAGTTAGCTTAGCCCGCGCTCACAACTGAGCAACAATAACCACCACCTCAAAACCATCAATTAACTCCCTGGCCACACAATGATGTATCCATTCACTGTCTGCCAAAACCGTTCCCTGACACGATTAATGCCCATGCTAATGCTGCTAATACCTGCTCTCTGTACTGTGGGTTTTAATGGCCTCCAGGTTGTTAAATGACTGTAGTGGTACATTCCATTAAGATCACAGTGTTGTTGTTTTTTGAGTGTGCTTTCAATTACCTTTGCACAAAGGCAAAGTAAACGTTGAAAAAAAGAAAATGTCAGGTACTAAAACAAGAATGAAGCACAAAAATTGTGGCTCCGAGAGGCTGCATTTAGGCAACAGGTTTGTGCTTGTATTCCACTTGCTAACATGCTCACAATAAGGTTTTGACGAAAGAGCCATTGTTCATCAAGTTCACCATCGTATTTTAGTCTGTTAGACTATATTGTGTGCATGTTCTGGACAAACTGGAAACTTCAGTCAGGATCAGCAGTCTTTGGATTTTAGAATTCAAAAAATGTATTTCAAAACACTAGATTGAACTGTTAACTGCATATTTTCCGCTTGTACGTCTAAATGCTTTTATGCTGTACATTGCAGGGGTTACTCTTTCAAATGACATCCAGATCCCTCTGGGATTGGGATAACTAAATATTTATCTTTTCTTTCTTTAAATTGTCCAATATTTCAATGGAATTCTTCAGTTCTTCTGGTGTTTTTGCCTTCTTCCAGTTGATTATCAGATATTTAAAAAAAAAGAGTCAGACCTGCATTATGTGTGTTTCTACAGAGCCCATCATGTGTCGGGGAGGAGTTGAGCTGAGGTGGGGGCATGTGAGGGGAGCATTTAGCTCACTTATCCGCTGTGTGAGCTGTCATTCTCGCCACACACAGCTGTGGAACTGAGATAAAACTGAGCTGCCACTTTAGGAAGCTCTCACTCACTGAATCAAAAAAGTTTGTTGTCTCATCATCGGGCTGGATGGCACGGCAGCTGCTTTCTGCAAGCCAAGGGGAGATCAACAGGTGGAGGCAATTTTTTGTGGTTTGTGGAATATTTTAAAAAGCATAACTGAATTATTTTTATTATTTATTTTTTCACTTTTATCACTGAAATTTTTTTCTCTGCTGTGGACATTATCAAAACAACTCTACCCTAAAGAAGCAGCTCTGAAGAGACTATGAACGTGCTGTCGAACCAGGTGATGAGGGCCCAGGAGCAGTCTCTACCTGGCTGTGGCTCCAGGTCCGGGTCGGTCCAGGAT
Organism: Ammodytes marinus; assembly: GCF_949987685.1. Classification (NCBI taxonomy): domain Eukaryota; kingdom Metazoa; phylum Chordata; class Actinopteri; order Uranoscopiformes; family Ammodytidae; genus Ammodytes; species Ammodytes marinus. The sequence continues at coordinate 25,625,122 of NC_137216.1, forward strand.
TTACCCCACTTCAACCTGAGCCACTCACGCCTCCATCCTGCACCCGGCATGCTAGGCCTCCAGGGCGGCCGGGGGTCCATGAAACCGCCCAGGGAGCTGAGCCCAGAGGAGCAGCAGGACCTCCGCCGGAAGATCAACAGCAGGGAGAGGAAGCGGATGCAGGACTTGAACGTTGCCATGGACTCTCTGAGGGAAGTCATGGTGCCTTACGCCTCCTCACCGTCTTCTGCCTCCTCTCCTCCTCAGACCCACCAGTCCGGAGGTCCTCCAGGGCGAAGGCTCTCCAAGATCTCCACCCTGGTTCTGGCCAGGAACTACATCCTCCTCCTGGGTTCGTCTCTGCAGGAGATGAGGCGGTTGCTAGGGGAGGTGAGCGTTGGCGTGGGGATGGGGGTGAACACTGGACCCGTCCCTCGGCTGCTGCTAGCCGGCGGTTGGCCCCTCATCTCTGGGCCCAGTCAGCTCCTCCTCACCCAGGAGTCTCTCCTCACATCATCTTCTTCCTCTTCTGCTTCCTCGTCCTCCGCTGCTAAATGTCCCCTGTTGTCCCCGGGCCCCATGGAGGCCTCGTTGGCCCATGTGCAGTGGGGCCCTGCCGGGGCCTCTGTCGGGCCTCTGTGCCCCTGTGGAGTCTGTAGACTGCCAAGGTTTAGCCACTCCACTCCGGCTCCAAGATTCCCAAAGTGACACCTTGAAGTTAAAGTTGAAAGATGATTTCTGAAGAACGGACTTGATGACTGTTACATGTATGCACATTTTTTTTTAATATGAATTGTTATTTAACATTTTTAACACTTGTATTAGGATTGGCTGTCATTACTCACAATGCTTATCTGATCTTTTTGAACTCAGTGGATCATCTGTAGTTGGTAAGCCAGTTTATTTATGTAGTAAGTCTAATATTTCCCTTTCCTGTTTCAGAGAGAGATACGTTGCAGGTTATTACTTCTCTTATGTCAAAAACAGAGAAACTATTGACTGCTTTGAAGATTCCTGTTGAAAGTGTAAATTCTAATGAATTAATGTCTGTTTTAATTTCAGTGTTGGTGAGAGTTTTATGCACCCACTGGAGAGAATTCTTAATAAAACTTGTAATTTTTAAAAAGCTCCTCTTCATCATTCATTACTGTAGCTGCCAAAATAGCATTGGTAATTTCACATGAAAACAGTACGTATTTGAGTTTTTGTCTACATCTCACTGTTTTCTTTTAATGATGTTGTTTATACCCAACATGATATCAACCCACTAATTACAATATAGCAATACACTCCAATATAATAATGTGTGTGTGTGTGTGTGTGTGTGTGTGTGTGTGTGTGTGTGTGTGTGTGTGTGTGTGTGTGTGCAGGAGCGTAGCACCAAATTCTGGGCCCCTATACAAAAAGTCCTGATGGGCCCCCTGAAAGGCGGTCTTACATTACACATGGCTCTCTGAGCCAGACAACTCCACAATATATATTATTTGATGAATGACCAAATCATTACTTTCACCAGTGTTTCCCCCAGAAAATGTCTTAGTCAAGGTGGTCACTGGCCAGGGTCACAGGAGGCAAAAATGTTGGGGGTATTTTGCTCAAAGATGCCAATGCGCACTATAGAAATAAACAACTGTTTATTTGAATACAAAAATACAACAGACACTGACCTTACAGTTGTGCAATTCTGTTTGCTATGTGCAGGTAAAAATGTTGTGCAAACATGCAGACAGTACAAAACACAATTAAAGAAAACTTCTACTGTTTTGGTGCAATACTATGCAGACACACTAAATACAAATAATAGACCATACACTTGTGTATGCACATCAAGTGCAAATTCAACTTTTTAAAGTTCCTTTATGGATAGGGGGCTGTGATTATTGTGGACAATAGGCCTACTGTGATGCGATAGCCTATAATTCATTTATGGTTATTATTAGCCTAATTGCTTGATTTCTTTTTAAATACAGAGGTTATTGGTCGTTTTGGAACATGTCTTTCCAAATTTAAAACATAAAAATACAGCAGCATTGAAAATTCAGAAAATAAATCTTGTTGGCCTACATGCTGTTCTACAAATAACTCAATAGTTGAAATAATAAATACAATGTGTTTTCCCCTTAACATGTCTAAATGCATTTCAAAGACAGTAACAGTGTGGCACTTCTTTAAACTTACTGAAAGTTGCAGGGGCCATCACTCTCATGTATTCATCAGACTTTTCTCTGCGCTGTCTGAGCTGATAGATAGGTTGTGTTGCCACAGTGATGTGGAGTCTTTTCAGTTCTAGCTTTGCCAGCACTTATTTCTGTACAGCTAAATATCCCCATAGAAACATCGCTGTGTTTATTTTCGCCACCAGCTCAATTCAATGTTGGCTTGCTCCTGCTTACTCTCCCGCATACATGCCTTAGTCATGCGCAGGCCCCTGATCTCCTTGCAAGGGTCAGGGGCCTATCATGAGCCAGTCAATTTTTTTTTTTTTTGGAATGGCATTGTTCAGGGCCTTCGAAGATCGGGGCCCCATATTGAGCTTGTTGAAAAAAAAAAAAAAAAAATTGATGGGCCCCCCTCTGCCTTGGGCCCCCCCCCCACGACTGTATCACTTTCCCCCGCAGTCCGTCGGCCCTGTGTGTGTGTGTGTGTGTGTGTGTGTGTGTGTGTGTGTGTGTGCGTGCGTGCGTGTGTGTGTGTTGAAGAGACTTTTGAAAAAACACAAACTGAAATTTCTAAATACTAAAGAAGAGGTGTGCTTGGATTTAGAGAAGCATACTTGTAGATCTTTGGACCCCCCTGTCAATACCACTGATGTGCCCTTGAGCAAGGCACTGAATCCCCAACCTCTCATTGTGCATCTTCCAGGTGAAAGAACGAGGTGAGATTGATTGAATGTTGTCGTGTTTTCTTCTATCTTTTTTTTTTTTTTTTTAAGGGGTCTTGCGTTGTGATGGACAATAATGTCCCGGAATGGGAAACAGTGGAAGTGCTTCACAGAAAAAAAACAAAACAACATGCACCTATGTGTGCAACATGTGTGTCCTCTCAGCATCCCATTTCTCACAAGCAAGAACTCTAGTTTGTTATTGAGAAAAAAGTGTAAATAAGTAACCTATTTCTAACGTGTTGTTGGAGTGCAGGACAAACAAGAGATAGAGGTAAAAACAAGTTGAGTCGCTTCACTCCAACTTTTTAGGAACAAATAACAGGTTTCAGGTAACACAGGCATACAACACGGAACAGCTTCAACCCCGAGATAGTGAAACAGTCCTCATCTCTACACCTATTCATCGCCCCAACAAGCAAAAGATCAAAACCCAGCCGTGTAATTACTACCTCAACTGAAAGGAGGCCTTTTGATTATTAGCCCCCCCCCCCTACCCCCTCTCTCCTTCGTTTTCAAATTCTTGATGTTTCCCCGTGTCGAGGAGCCCCGGGATGGCTGATTTGGTGCTACTCATTACACTCACTCCACAATATGTTCAAACGCCCAGAAAATGTGTCACGCTGAATGGGCTTCACTCCTGCAAACTCGCCACCCCTCTGGAAGAAAGCCGGCAGCCTCATTCTGAATCCAGAGCAAGAGGCCAATGGCAGGAGGGGAGGATATTCTCAGACCACAACCTGGCCCCTTAGCGCTGGCCTGCATGCATACTAATAATGAAAATAATCATAATCATAATGCTGATAAAATGCTCAAAATAATTGCTACCCACCGGAATAAGAGGATTATGGGTAGGGTAGATAGGTGAATGGTGGCGAGTGAAAGGAACGGGAATCTATTAGCGTCGGGGTTGGACAAAAGAGGAGCTGGATGCCATTAAGTGAGATTAAGCTAAATAAGGCTTGATTTTTTTCTTACAAGGAAAGAGGGAAGAAGGAGAAGAGGGTGAGAGTGAAGGAGGAGAGGAGGGGGGAGAGAGAGGGAGGGAGGGAGAGGCTGATTCACAGATCAAAGTAAGATGGCCAAACTTCACGTCTTTCATTTACATATAGCTGCTTTATCTGCGGAGGGATTAGCTACCTTGCTATTTTCTCCGGGTTGCTCTCCATTCTGCCACCTATTGCCCACAGTCCATTACCTCCTGCTCTCAGGATGGTTCAGGGCCTTCTCCTTTTCTTTTCTTTCTTTTTTATTTTCTTTTTTTGAAGTTTGCCTCCTTAATTTCTCCCCCCTCTTCTTCTGTGCTCTTTCTCTGTGTTGCTCCAAGAGGGCTCTCACTTTCTCGTGTGTGGTGGTTCTATTGTCGCAGCAACGCAGGGGTCTGGTCAGTCTTTGTGTCGGCACTTTAACTCATCTCCATTTCATCACTGTTGTTCAATGGGGCGCGGAGAGACTCGTAAGACAATGCACACACGCGCACGGACACACACAGACGTACGCGCGTGAACACACGCATATACACGTACGTGCGTGAACACACACACACACACACACAGATGCATGAACGCACGTACACATACACATACACACACACACACAGATGCAATCACCTACATACACACACAGACACACACACACAGCTGGACTTACGTAGCTGATGAATGCTTTTTACTCTTGTTTAAGTGGATAGCACATCCAAAACCTTTGCCATTGTGTTCTATGATGGTAGTTTTTCCTCTATTTGAAGTTGTTTAAACATTTTTAGAGACCTGGTTGCCAGAAATAACTTAATTACAAAATGTACGATGCAGACATGAACAGATTTCTACAAATGAGTTATTTGAAATGAAATCCAGTTTTTTTTAAGATGAATTTCCAATAGTTAGATTAATATGACGTGGATATAAAGTATGTACAACATGTACATTAAAAGTTTTATCCAAGTTTGTTGTTGTTTCTGTTGTTTTCTTTGACGTATACAGATAAGTGGGTTGGCACGAGCAAAAACACTATGATGGACAGTACATATGAAATGCTGTTATGTCAAGAAAATTCAAATTAATCACGATACAACACTCTTACATTGCAAAGAAAATATGCTGATTTGTGCTCTGGCATTCTTTGCTGCATTGTGTATTTTACTTTTTACTTAGAGTACATATTAAACACTGAAACTGAGCCAAACTATTTATGTGTTGTACTAGTCTTTTCTGTCAGATATAAGTCTTTGCATTTCCTGATTTGTTAGTTGTCGGCTTCATTTTCTAAGAAAAAAAATGCATGGATCAATAGAGGAAGGGGGCCCACAAAGAATATTTTTGTATAGGGCTCAGAGTTTTTTGCTATCCCCGTTGACAGAATTGGGGTTTTTGGACTTACAAATATTTGCTTGCGCCTATGTTGCTATAGTGTAAAACCTGTTACCACACATTTGACCTTTTAGAATCACTGTTATATCCTTATGTTTCCATGCAGTTGAAGCGTGATGCTATTCATCCAACCAGTCACTCTACACTCCAACAGTATTGATGGTACACATTGTCGCGCACTGTCCAACATGTGTCTGTAATATTGATCGCACACATTGTCTCCCACTGTCCGCTCTCCTACAGCCTCTCATCTCAGAGTGCTGTTTGCCTGCGGGCCCTTTGTCGTACTGTTTCATTGCACTTAACCAGTCAACGTGGGGAGTCCTCTGGCTTAGGAAGTCCTGAGCCATAAATTTCATCTCCACAATGAAGCGGAGCACAGGGGCTGGTCAGGACCCCCATTTACTTTCTAACCCATGCTTTTATTCATTCCCTCACTAAATAACATCAGGGCCCTCCTGGGTTGGCTGTCCCACCCTGGAATTTTTCTCGATCCCCTCTGTCACCCCTTCTTTTCTCAGACCGTAGCCGATACAACAGGGGTTAGTGGTGATCTCGCCGGCCCGCTCATTAAGCATCGTGTTCTCTCCCACCCATTCCAGCCCCTCTGTCCCATTCACACCCTGGGTCCCTCATTACAACTTTACAGGCCCGCCATCAACCGTCACCTCATTACCCCCCTATCCACCGGCCAAAAGACGGGCCGAGATGGTGTGTGTGTGGTCACATCAGGGACACCTATTGTCTTTAACGAAATCGTGGAATCATCCCCAAAGCGTTGCAAATGATTCACTGATATATAGGAGGTTTTTAGTTGAATAATTGGTTTTGACGTGTTGATACTGCAGTGAAATAATCAGTTAAACACGCAGTAGCAACACTGACACAATAAGGGCCATACAAGCATAAATCATCTCTGGGGTTCCCTCTCCTCCAGCACTGTTAAATGTATTTATTTAGATACATTGCATGGAAATAATTAAAACAGTTGAAAATGTTAGAAGGAATGTGTAAGAAAGGAGGAATAAAGAAACACTTGATGACAACAAGAATGGTTTGGATTTTCCTCTGGTCAGGGCAGGCCCAAGTCTTTCTCTTACCCTGGGAACCCACAGATTTAAGGGAGATATTATGTAAGGGTGGGACAGCACAGGAGGGCCCAAAGTTTAATCCCCAGATTTGGTATTGCAACCACGATATCTTTCAATGCACTTGTTGAGAAAAAAATATGCATACTCCCAGGTCACAAATATATGGTCATTTAGGTCACTTTTGAACACTGTAGGGTAGGTAGATTAGATTATGTACCACAAAATGTGCTTAAAAAATAACAAATAACTAAAACACTTGACTCAATCCCTGTAAACCTGTTCTTTCTCATGCCAGCTGAGCGATTAAAGTAATTTATTTAAATTAAAGGGGTGGTGCTGAACATGCAAATTGAATAGTTTATAGCACTGTTATGTTGACAGAGTGCTATAAAGTATACATGACAATGAAAAAAGAGAAGGATTCAATAATACTGTATGTGGCTGGTGTGAGTATGCAAACATTTAAAATCAAATGTTATTTCTGGGAATCAAGACGTGACCCTAAAAGTTTGAACCACAACATTCCTCTGATACATATATTTACATTTTTTCCAAATGTTGTCTATTAGGTTTTTTGATCACACATCTATGAAGGTGATTAGGTACGTTTTTTTCATATATGATCAGCGTCTGTAAAGTTAGGGAAATTTGAAAAATATAAATTTTCTTAAAATGAATAGCAGTTATGAAAAGTTGCACATTCAGTGTGAAAGTAGGTCTAAAATGGGGTTGAAAGATGGGGTTGGTGTGTGTGTGTGTGTGTGGTGTGAGAGAGAGAGTGAATGAGTGAGTGTGTGTGTGTCGCTGTGGTAATGAACCCCCTGGCCCTCGGTTTGCCCTCTGAACCCTCTGTGGCCTTGGAAGAAGGAATTCCAGTTAACACATCACAGATCAGTTTTCTTTTCTTGTGGTTTTGTGTTTGTGTCGCTTCTCGCCCAAACGTCGGCTGGGTGTCGACGAGGCTATGACAGCCACCGGCCCGCTCCCTCCTCTGTTTCCCTGTCCTCTTTCTTCCCTTCCTTTCTCTCACTCCTCTGTTGTGGCTCCTCTTTCTTGCCTCCTTTTCTGCTTAATTGAGTTGTTTGGCAGGCGGGCTTGTCAGACAGCGCCGTCTATGTGGGGAGTCTGTGGGGCAGGGGGGCACCCGCCATTGTGCTCCCAGAGACGGGTTAGTTTTTCACCGTTAATGCTGCATGAGTGAACATGGCCCAGATTTGGATGGGGTGGGGGGACTTGAGTAAAATTGAGGAAATACCATGAATATGATTTTTTACTATTTGATCATTGCAAAAAGAAAATCTGTGTCCGTCTGTCTTAGTTAAGGTTAAGGTTAAACTGTATTGTCCCCGTGGGGAAATGTGTCTTGGGCACAGTGCATCATTGCTTTCATAGAAACATACTTCACAGAGAGTACAACAGAACAAAAACAAACAGACAAACCAACATTTTAACATCGACAACATGGAGTCTTATCATGCTCCATGTATGGGCTCATAAAAGCAAATCTAAGTTGCCTTTTCAACCCTTAAAAAGCATAATTCATTCCATCTGTAACCATAGTTTACGAATTACCTGACACAGATCGTACAAACAAGTGAATCACATATTTCATAATGTCTTAGCATGAGTACAGGCTACAATATGCTCTGAAAAATATTAAAATTACTATTTTAATTTGAACTAAAATGCCCGTTTCTTTAAAAACTTTAAAAGTAATAAGTCTCCATCCATTGTTGAGATTTGGTCCATCAAGAGACAAGTGAGTCTCCTCAGATTTAAGTGCTCAGCAAACCTATAAATATCGTCTCCATACGAGGGAGCAGAGTGGCCTGAAGAAGGCAAACACTGACTGTGTGTGGAGTCATCAATCATCAGGACAGAGGAGAGGGACGGAGAGAGAGAGATGCAGAGCGTCACTTTTTTACAATGATGAGCATGTATATGGAAAAAAGCCAATAGCTGTGGGATCTTTGGTATAACCAGCCTGGTGCTAAAATGGCCCATTGAGGATGACAAAACTAAACAAGAATTGCAGTGTGGTGAACCTGGAGATTTAAACTCTTTATTTCCCAATATAATTAAAGTGACTCATCCGGCGGTTGTTGCTGTAACCTAAAAATAACCATTTATCCTCTATATGACAATGGCATATAATACTCATAATAATATTTTCTATAATTGTTTTTAATTTAACCTTTATTTATACAGGTAATCTAACTGTAGACACAGGGTCTCTTTCTCAAGAAAGACCGGTTTGGAACAATACAACAACAGTCAGTTACAGACAGACACTTTTTTCCAGTACACACATACAATATTTAAATGCAAGTGCCATGTACAGGAAAACTTAAAATACTGGTGGTTTAAAATGTAGTAATCTACTATTTTGCATATGGACTCAACATGGCGATGTCCATACTGTTTTCCGGACAGCTATTTGCATAATTTCATTTCCGTACAAAAGAAGTTGACTTTTGGAAGCGTACCTGTAGTTAACGATGGTAAAAAAAAAGCAAAGGCCCAAAATGTCTAATCTTAGTTGAATTAAAAAATCACATACTTTAATGTTGCCTGTTTGAAAATCAAGTCGAATTTTTGATAGGATTCAATAATGTTATAAAAACCAACAATTTTTAGAATAATAGTTTGCAGCAAATTGGTGGCTCGTTTATAAAATTGGGAATATTTCATAATTTAACAAAACTCTTAAAAGTCAGAAATATTAACATTGTGACATTCAACGTCACATTCAGACTGCAACTTCTTGCCAGACTCTGACGCACATATCCCAAAAAGTAACAACAAGCCAAAGTGAACATATTGCCTCCACTGTTTTAATTGTGTGATTATTCTTAATTCGTCTGGTTGTTTATATTGGTTTTTTTTGTGACTGTATGGAGAAGCACGCTCGTCTCTTCCCTCCGGGTCGATGAACCTGTCCATCTGCTCACACACACACCAAAACAGACAGCCAAGGGCAAAGGGGGTAAAGTCTGTGTTTATGTGTGAGTGTTCTAAATATGAGCTTTTTGAAGGGCTGGGTGAGCAGTCAGTTTACATGATACAAGGTCTGGACCAGAGCCACTAGGCTTCAACTCCCTCCCAGAGGCTGCCCCACCTTTTCTTACTTTTTAAATCACACACACACACACACAGACACACACACACACACACACACACACACACACACACACACACACACACACACACACACACACACACACACACACACACACACACACACACACACACACACACTCTGGGGGCTGCTCTGACAGCTACAGCCCCCCCGCCCCCCAAACACACACACACAGACACACATGTGCCATCACACAGCCGTTCTCTTTCTGCTGACCAGCAGAAACCCTGAACGCCTCAACCCAAGGACAGTGTGTGTGTGTGTGTGTGTGTGTGTGTGTGTGTGTGTGTGTGTGTGTGTGTGTGTGTGTGTGTGTGTGTGTGTGTGTGTGTGTGTGTGTGTGTGTGTGTGTGTGTGTGTTTGTGTGTGTGTGTGTGTGTGTGTGTGTGTGTGTGTATGTGTGTGTGTGTGTGTGTGTGTGTGTGTGTGTGTGTGTGTGTGTGTGTGTGAGCGTTTGCGTGTCTGTGTGTGTTTGTGTGAGTGTGTGTGTGTGTGTGTGTGTGTGTGTGTGTGTGTGTGTGTGTGTGTGTGTGTGTGTGTGTGTGTGTGTGTGTGTGTGTGTGTGTGTGTGTGTGCAGGGGTTGCTGGAGGCCACAGCTCACACCTCCTCTCCTCCAGCCTGCTGGAATGCCAAAAGCAGCCGGCAGGGTCAACGCAGGAGTCAAAACACTTCAGAGGAACGAGGAGAGGCCAAGCAGCGCCGTGCATTTTTATCACACTGGTACATGATTCTGACCCGCTGAACAATAAACCAAAATGACTTCACTTTGATGCCTCCACCGTAAGTTAAAAGGTGGAGAACGTGTGTTGGCGGTGCTGCCTTAGAGGTCAGTAATGAGGGAAAAACTCACCCGAATGCACTTGAACACCGATAAACAGTCCTATGAGAAGAAGTCCTTATCAGAGCAGTGCTTTCAGATAACTATAATACAATGCAGGCACAGCTTGTAACTTAGCAAATATATTTAAGAAAGTAAGGCCCTTGATGGTGTCTTAATCATATATAATAACAGTATGTATCTTAATTCAAATAAATAAGCACACTAAGCTATATCACATCAACATTACAATCATTTCACTGATAAAAGCAGGTACTTGGAGGGTTAAATTACATTTTTTACCAGTGTGGTCGAAGTACATATGAGCCTTAATTGAGTGAACAGGTGCATTTAATTTAGTATTATCAGTCTGGATTAATGCTGACAAAAACAAGAGCAATTTGGAAACAGTGGCTCTAAGGATGGGATGTTGATCAGATGTTCAGTCCAGTGGCTCAACACTTTGGTCCAGAGGGTTCCCATGACTTAAGTAAACTTTGACACACACGTTTGCCGTTTTGACCTACTGCATACCACTCTGGAAACATCTGACATTTCATTGAGTGTAGAGAACCGAAAACACTAGGAAAGCTAGTTGTATATAAGCTGTGTTGTGATTAGAAGCACCACTAACAGAACTTTACACTTTTGGAACAAAGAACATGAAGATATTTTTTCTGTTAATGGCTGGCTTGATATTTTTTGGGTAAAAGCGAAGTAGACACACTTTGTACAAAGCACAAACCTGAATCATTCTGAATGTTTTCCAAACTTTTCAACATTACGTACATTTACATACAAAATAACATAAACAAACATAGTGGTAGGGAAGGCACACTTCCAGTGTAACGGAAAAATGATTTATAACCCTCGACATGTTTAAAGGATCTGTTGGATTTGTCTGTCGGATATATGATAAGCCATATATACATTTTTTCTCTGAATTGCATTACAGTGTGTGTATTTGAATCTTTGCATTTATAGGTGTGTGTGTGCATGTATGTGTGTGCGTGCATGTGTGTGTTGGGCAGATATATACCCACCATCCTGAGTCCTCTGTTGGGGAAGGGCATGGTCCATTCCTCCTGTGTGCAGGTGTCATGGCTGGACCTCTTCATTTGCATACATTTGCATGGTGTCAAATGGAGCTGCTGCTGACAGCTTCCAGAGCCCACTGACTACCTGGACCCTGGCCCAATCCTGTCGGCATGGTTACACCGCACGGTAACGCGTGGCACGGCGGGCTGGCGGCCAGGCCCCTCAAGCCTCCGAGAGACATGTCTGGAGATGTCTTCCGGTGGACAGATATCCACTCACACCAACGACCTCCAAGTGTCAGCGAGTAGGGGCATTGAAAATAGAAGTATATATGGCTATGTTGGTAAAATGCAATGCAGAGACAGTGAGACACTTTGGACCCTTTTCAAGAAAGTTGTCCCAGCTATCGTATTACAAGGACATTTTGGTGGAAAACAAATAGTTTAGTATCAACGTTCTGACTTGTCACAGCGATACACACTTCACACATGTACGTGTAGGCACACTTCTGCGATTAACAATTTGGGATTATTTTCAGTTATCTCATTTCTAACCCTATAACCCTTCGAAAGAGTTGACCAGCGCTTCAACAGACCTTTTATCATAACAGAACTTATACCGTTGCCACAGAAAATACTGTCTTAAATTAGTGTACAAGAGCAGCCATATTACACTCAGGCAGCCATATGATTTAGAATTAACATTTAAATTTTTGAGGAAATGCCATCCTGTGACTCTGTCTAATCGGTTTCTAAATCTTCAAGCATATCTGCATGTATAATAACTTGTTAATTTCCCATAAAAAAAAAAACCCCAGATCAAAGTTTTCTGCTGAAACACAAATAACGTTGAATTGCATCTTTCCTAAGACACATGCACTGGGAGAAGAGCAGCAGGTCTTTCTTTCCGGGACTTTCTTTCATCCGAGTTTTCACACCCTCTCTCCCTTCCTCCCTCCCTCCCTCCCTCCCTTCCTCCCTCCCCAATATCTCCCTCCCTACTTCCAACCTTAAAAAATAAATAAAAAACAAACTGAAGGTGAGCCCACTGTCCGACCTCCGTCTCTTTAAAATAAACTGCCCTTTACCCCCCTCCCCTCTGTTCTCCCTCTTCCTTCTGTCTCCATCCATTCTGCTTTTGGCAGTCGTGCCAGGACCTTTCACAATGACTTGTTTGGCCCCACAGATTTCTGGACATTAGGCGCTAAGAGACACACAAGCCAGAGAATCAAAACGGTCTCTCTCTCTCTCTCCCTCAGTTCCTCCCGCCCCCCCTCTCTCTCTCTCTCTCTCTCTCTCTCTCAGTTCCTCCCGCCCTCTCTCATCTCTTCCTCCTCGGCGGGTGTTTGTCATCCCCCGCCGAGCCAAACAGACGTGTGTTTACCAGTTTACTGTAGCTGGCCGGGGAGGCTTGTCGGTGTGCAGGCCAGCGCTTTGTCCCTCACACTGTGAAACACAACAGCAGTTAGACTTCTCCCTGACAGCATGCTAATCGTCTGATTTAACTCTCCCATGTTTAATCATGAGGGGGAAAAAAACTAAGGGAGAGATAGAGAGAGAGAGAGAGAGAGATTATGATAATTGCTTCAAAGTTCTTTTGTGTTGGATCCCATCTGTACACTTTTAGAATGAGGTGTCACTTCCAACATGTCTGTTTTAGTTTCAGCGCAAACAAACATACAGAAGACTGTGGCTGGACTGTTGCAATAATAAAACCTGTATTGAAAATCATAGGTGATTTATTCTGGGGGTTATGGATAACTTCAGTTTAGCATCTTGAAAACAACACATGTATCAGTCAGGTGGTAAGGGTAAAGCAAGTGACGGCAGTGATGGTCTGTTTGGACAGGTAGAGATAACAATCGTCAGCATAAAAGTGGAACACGCCCAAGGATAAAACAATGTTTCACAGCTAATTAAAACATTTTACAAATTAAATATTAATATGCGATTAAACATATTCCATAAAAGGTCTTTCATGCTCAATTCCAAAGCAGAGGAGGATAGTTTTGTTTGTCGTGGAAGTGGCGGAACTAGACAATGCTCACAAGATTCATCAATGGGCGAGAGCATTTCTTCAAAATGCTATTTTTAAGGATAATTGTTTATGGCATTTTTTGTTTTCATTTGATATTAAACAGTTGAAAACAAAAGGAAACACAATGAGAGAGCAAGATTGACAAGAATACTTGAACCAGAATTTAACCAGTGCTGATGCAACCATGAACATTAAGCCTGTTGCCTCAGTTCATCCCAGGTGATGGGTGGGTATGGGATTGGGGTCAGGGCTCTTTGTGGGGCAGCCAAGATCTTCCACTCCAAACTGGGAATGAGGGCATTGCCACGTTGAAACAGGATGTGAACTAATGCAAAGTTTGTCTGACTGCTTTTGTGTTACTTGCCCTGTTGTCATAGCTTTTTGTGAACACTAATACATACATACTCAAGTAATCTACAAACTAACCCCCGATTGTGTTTTAATGATTTCCGTTGTGTTGCTGCTCTCTGAGTTGCCTGGGTACTCTCAAAAATGAAATGTTATGTTTATCTCTCCCACTGTTGTCAGTGATGCAGTGCAACTATGCCTTCACCAGACAAGTGTCACATGTCCAAAGAAAAGGTTAACCGAAGAACAAGTTCCTAGCTCTATTATTATTTATTTTTTTAGGAATTTCTTGTTAAAGATTTGCTAATTTTTCACACATTTCACAGCCTTTTTAATAGGGTCCCCAAATGATACCTTTTTTTCCGCTTTATGAGACGTTGTATAGGGGGAAATAAAAGTAAAGTACCTCAATTTGCCATGTATTGTTGTACTTTAATATATTTTGATGAAAAGTATTTTTCATTGGGTAAGTTATAACGGGTGAAATACCCCCAGTGTTGGTAATAGTGTTACAATATTTAGCGTTATTGTTCTATGGGTTAATGAAGAATAAAGGACAAGTTTGGAGATGAATGGTCTGTTGAGATGCGACATCCATCATGGGTTGACATGGCTGTTCAGGAGGCCGCAGCATCAGTTTGGAAGTTGGAGGGAGATTTAGTGCTAAAAACATGTGAGACTTACAGACACTACAGTGTGACAGTCCGCCACAACAATCCGCTCTCTCTGCGACACAAACAATGGTGGGACTGTTCAACCACAGACGTACAAGTGTCCCGGCCATCTGTCTGCATACCCCCACAGTACAAACATTGTGCTACACAAACACACACACACACACACACACACACACACACACACACACACACACACACACACACACACACACACACACACACACACACACACACACACACACACTGCTACCAACCCCAAAACACAGCCACCCCACTGTCATACATGTATTTAGTCACACGGTGTAGAAATGTCCACCCTATTGTGTGAATTTGAATATGCAAACCTTAAACACTTTGTTAGAGCCACTTTAGTCAACTAACAAATAAATCAACACTAATTTTGATGGTTGATTAGACCAGGCCATTGCTTAAATAAGACATTGTTTCTAAGCAATTTTTGCCTGTTTAAATAAAGGTTGATGATGATGATGATGATGATGATGATGATGATGATTGGTGCTCATTTTTTTCAAACAAAATGCTTATATAATTATCATAATTATTAATAATTATTCATAATAGGGGAAGGTGGGGTGATTTGTGCATTTTGGAAGTTGCAAAACCCCTTGTTTCTAGAAAACCGTGGAAGAAATTGGAAATGTGACCACATATTTAAGAAGAGCCATCCATTTGACTCATCCTGTAAAGAAGGGAGACACAAGGAATAAGATATAAGCACATTTAAGCTCAAAAAACTGTGTTTTGCCTTTCAAAGTAAAATTTCCATGATCAAGGTTTTTTGATTATTGTGTCTGAACAATTATAGACACGTTTGAAAACATTTGACACATGTTTTAGTGCTTTGGTATGCTACACTTTGAGTCTATATAGTTAGCACAATGTCAACCCTAAATTGCTGCATCATGCCTATTATCCAAAATTCTGGGGATGGGGTGATTTGTGCGCAAGGGCCTGGGTGAGTTATAAGTAAGTAAGTAAGTAAAATGTATTTATAAAAGCACATTTATGACAGTTTGCACTGTCCAAAGTGCTGTACATAGTGCATTCAGTAGGTAAACAATGAAGGTAAAATAACAATAACCAAAATAAAAGACGTAAAGCCCATACATCCACATAAACACAGATAGTAGTGCAGAGGTAAGTAAGTAGTGCAGAGGTTAATGGGGAGGAAACACCAGGGTGTACATATGGGTTTTGAGCCTTGATTTAAAGGCAGAAATGTAGGGGGAATCACATTTGTCAGGTGGCAGTTGGTTCCACAAGCACGGAGCAACTAGTGCAAAGTACATTTCTGAGAGTTGTGCCAGTGGCATGGCTGTATACGCTGGTCACCAAAAGAAAGTGATAGTCTACAGTAGCTCAGGAGAGAGTGACATCTCAATTCCACTTAACGACACCACTGATGAGAGTTCAGATGGCCAGAAAGATGATGATGGTGACTTTGTCATTGTGACACAATGACGCACAAATCACCCCACTATGTGGGGTGATTTGTGCGACAAGACAACTTTTTTTCCGAAAGCTATATTTCTTAAACAGTTTATTCCAGATCCAAAGTTTTTATTGCCAGGGATGCACAACATCCTGAAATATATGTACATATTTGAGTTGGAGACATAACTGTCAAGGCCTCACTTTAAAATCACTTTGAGTAAAAAGTTGCACAAATCACCCCACCTTCCCCTAATAATAATTTGTTTAAGCCGCTCAAATGTGAACATTTCTGTTTTACACTTGAATAATTTGAATTTGTCTTGTTGCTCAAGCAAAACACACCATTTGAAAAGGTCACCATGGATTCTAGGGAATTGAGAGAGGGAGTTTTCAATTTCTTGATCATTTATGGACCAAAAATGACCTGGTGCATAGACAGACAATTATTGATTTAAATTTAAAGACGATCAGGGAAAAATAATCTTGATAATAATCGGTAATGCAACTTATAAAGCATTTGGGTGCAGCTCTATTTAATTCACAGAGAGACTGACATTTGAACAATTCCCCAGTGGCCCATAGCACCACAAAGTAATTCCTCTATTTGCAATGGCATGTTGAATATCAACTAAAAGCACTGTTAGGGGGAATCCCTGTGCCCTCCTACTGACACACACACACACACACACACACACACACACACACACACACACACACACACACACACACACACACACACACACACACACACACACACACACACATACACACCTACACAAACTTGCACACAGAAAGCTTTTAATCTAAAGAGACTATATATAGAGTGGGGACAAAGGGTGTGTGTGTGTTTGTGTGTGGACGCGTGTGTCAACCAGCAGAATAAGATCGGGTCACCATACAGTCTCAGCAACAGTTGAGTATTGAAAGGCTCTAGAAGAGAGATGCCTCTGTGTGTGTGTGTGTGTGTGTGTGTGTGTGTGTGTGTGTGTGTGTGTGTGTGTGTGTGTGTGTGTGTGTGTGTGTGTGTGTGTGGTGTGTGTGTGTGTATGTGTGTGTGTGTGTGTGTGTGTGCGTGTGTGTGTGTGTGTGTGTGTGTGTGTGTGTGAAGGAGAGAGAGAAAGAAAGAAAGAACACAACAAGAGAATGAAGAATATTGAAAGAAAGTCTGTTGCCTTCAGACTCATCCTCCTTTGCTGTCTGTGGCCTCACATTGTGTGTTGTGTGTGTGTGTGTGTGTGTGTGTGTGTGTGTGTGTGTGTGTGTGTGTGTGTGTGTGTGTGTGTGTGTGTGTGTGTGTGTGTGTGTGTGGTTGTATGTGTGTGTGTGTGTGTCTTTGCATGTTTGTCTTTATTCTTACTCTCTTTGTGCAAATAGAAGAATCTTCTTTTTTACTTTTGATTCAACACTTGGCAACAAAATATAATTGTCACATCACAGTCCTGCAATCAGTGTGTAAAACATAACACAATCTGTTACTCACTCTGACAAGTTTCCTATTTGCAATGATGTGAGAGATAAAGAAATGTAAAAGTTATGGAAGAAGATGGTGGTGGAGAACTTTAAGACTCAGAATTATTTTCTCTTTAAGTAACAGTCGCCACTTTCTATGAATGTAAAAGACTGCACTGTAAAAGTCTCCAATTCACAAATGAGGCTGGTGAAAATACTTCATACGTTTCCTGGATGGGATTCCAGTTCTATAAGAATGTTTGTGTATGCAGTGTATGTATTGTCGCTCTGCCTTTGTATCATGAAAGTTAATCAGAATGTAAATACTGATACTGTCGTGAATATACACCCTGACCATGTACATTACATGCGTTTAGTGTGGTGGTCATATCAGAAGGTGAAATCTGGCACTAAGATTAAAACCTACACCATATAGACACACACATTTAGGTTAAACCTTTTATTTTAAAGAATACAATTCAATGCAAGTCAAAACAACAAATGTGAAATCAAAGATTGCCTTACATCCCATATAAGAGTGCTGCTCCAGGACACTTGTTCAAGTGCGGTGGCTGCTGGCAGAAAGTTCTATTCCAAATAATCACTTTTAACATAGACCGTTCTACTGTAATACCGCTTCCATCCACCACTGGCAGCTCTGGAGCTGATGCTGCTGAAGTGAGGACCTCTCCATTCACTCAGCCAGAAATAAATATTGTGCCATCTTTGATTGAGCGTGGATTGTATGTTGATATCATTGTATATCTGCATACAATTTTTATTCAAATGAACAACATAAATAATTGCACATAAGAGAAAAGAAAAAGCGTCCACATTTTAAGACCCTTCTTTTTGAGGCTTCTGTTAGACATCCATTGAAATCAGATGACTTCTACACATAAACGCTCCTAACGCTGGTTTTTTGATTAGTGAACACAGACCGGGGTTGTGCGCTTGTTTTGTCCTCATTCATACAATGACAAAGACAACACAGCCGAGGGGGGAAGGCCAAACACACACCTGCATCCAAACCCACACAGAGGAGACACTCATGTGACTGGCTGAATGGTGTCACTTCTTTCTGCCCCTTTCTTTTCTTGTCTTTCTTTAATCATGCCTTTCTTTTCGGGTGCACTATGAGCGACAGGCTGCCCACTATAATCCTCCGTACCATCAGCATACTGTATACAGAGACGTCCCTGTGTCCATGGCTGAGAGACTAGTTGGCGGTAACAGTGTAATTCACAGTCGAAGGAAGCAGAGACACATTCACTGTGTGTAACAGATGGCTCATACATGCTGATCTGCGCCTGAAAAAGCTTCTATTCTCACACTCTGACGTTTCAAGGGGCCAGCGACCCGTTTCAATGCCTGTTTGTCTTACACAGAAATGACAGAGAACACATTTTCAGCTAGCGGAGAAATTCAGTTGAATCAACACGAGGTCATAAATAATAATCTCTTTCTTTGATGGCTTGGTGCGGACACAGAAACAGATGGATTCCTGAAAAATAACGCTGGGACTAAATCCTGTGACATAGCCACAAAAAAAGTATTAAAAACTCAAAAAATCTCAATGTTGGGATTCAACCAATCAATGAATAACGGCTAGATACAATGTTGATTGTTTTACTGATGACATGTCATTTTCGAAAAAGTCATGACATTCACTTTTTTTTTGGAGAGATTAAATGCATGTCTCGTGCTTGTTGTACTGCTGCTACTGAATTCATTACCAAATAACATTGAAATGATATAAAGATGTTTCATCTGAGAGGTGGAGGCGGGTGTCCCTCATGCTCACGATAGTCACTGATTGAGACTTTTAATGCAAAATACTTTAAAAACCATAAGTGATGCAACTGCTGAAAAAAACCCCAACTCTTTTCTTCATATCATAACATTTTGAACTTACTACTCTTTATCCCTCGCACACCAAATACAACACATCTTACCAGTACACAGCACATATGGAACATCAACGTGTTTAGAGGACAAAAAGCTCTCTCTTTTAAATACTGCATGTATAACTTTGTTATTGCATATCGGAAAAGTGCTTCTGTTGTGGGCTTTTGCTGTGGTTCACCATGCAGATGCTCTCTCTCTCTCTCTCTCTCTCTCTCTCTCTCTCTCTCTCTCTCTCTCTCTCTCTCTCTCTGTCTTTCTCTCTCCAGGGTTCTGAAAGCGGCAGGCCCTGCTGCGGTAGAATGAATAAATCTCCCTTTGCCCCGTTAGAGGGGAAAACAACTAACTAAAGTTCACAGAGCGCTGTGCAGAGTGGCGCTGTGCTCTGTGTGAGCTCTCACAATGTGATGCTGGTCAAGGAGAAAAGATGCTCAACCATTCAGTCACTGATATGAACAATGTTTTGTGAATGAGCTGAACTGAAATTCTCCACAGTATGATTCATTTATAATGGGGATACTGGTGAAGCATGATATTCAACAACTTTTTTTAAACTCCAACAATATAACAAATGTTCCCTCCAAAGGATTTGCCTGAGATAACCAAATTTGAAATTTACTTTGCAGCCAAGAAAGATCTAGCTTGAATTAAAATAACTCGCCATCAGCCAATTCAAATGCATTAAGGGTGGGACAAAGCGACTGCAAATTTGACTGGCCTGTGCAAGCTGGAAGTGAAGTTGGCAGTGTCCTCTCCCAACACAACTGAGAAAGCCTGGACCTTGACATCGAAGACAAAGTAAGGCGATCATCTCTACAATTGTAAGCGACAGATCAGCAGCACGACAAAAACTAAATCAAACTATAGAGACCCATGTTTGGATATTTTGTTTCCCAATTAGCCATGAACGGCAGTCATTTCTTCAGAGACTGTTGCCAACATCTGAAACAACAGCCAGTGTATTTAGCAATTAGCCGTTAGCGTGTCCCGATGGGAGTGGGAGGGTCCTGGCAGAGAGAGAAAACATCAGGGACGAACCTGGAGACCGGGCCGGGTAGAGACCACTAATTTCCCTCAGGAGGGACTCAGATGCACGCACAGCCACAAACGCATGAATACAAAATGTATACCCACATACAGACATATGCACACACGGACATGCATTCAGCCACAAAAACACACACACACACACACACACACACACACACACACACACACACACACACACACACACACACAAACCACCTATTCGTCTTTGATCAAATCCCTGGGGGGTTCAGTGTTAGAGCCAGTGTTGACCAGTGTGTGTTGTGATGTGCTGTGTTCTCACTATGTCGTATCTCTTGTCTAACGAGGAGGTGCCAGTCCCACCAGTTAATTTACCAGAAGACAATCACACACTGGCTCACACTGACATTTATAGGCAATTAGGACTTGCCTGAGAAAAATGTGCGTGTGTGTGTGTGTGTGTGTGTGTGTGTGTGTGTGTGTGTGTGTGTGTGTGTGTGTGTGTGTGTGTGTGTGTGTGTGTGTGTCGCTGTTTGTATGCGCATCTGTGCATGTTCGTGT
>NC_137216.1:25650876-25745876 GCF_949987685.1 Ammodytes marinus
ACGACAGGCTGAGAGCAGATGTCCGTCAACCCTCCCAGTCCAGTTAATTAAGCAGCATAACAAACAGCAGAGGGACAACTCACACGCATGCATACACACACACACACACACACACACACACACACACACACACACACACACACACACACACACACACACACACACACATACATACATGCAGAAGCATACTGTACATGCCCACAAACAGTCCAACTGCTGTTTGCCCCTTACTGGAGAGTGAAAGAGAAGACGCGTGTATATTAATAAAAGGCATACATGACATTTATTGCATACAACATTTCAAAGTGTCAAAGTGAAAGTTAGTGTTGATTGACGTCACAATATTGCGCCTTGAACTTGAACCCTTTTCCTTATATATCTGTCACATTGCTGGCTGTCTTCACTCGCAGGCTAAGAGGACTGTGGCTCAAAACCGTCAAAAAAGCATGCTGGTTTCCACACTAAAAATGACGACCGTACAGTAGGACATCCATTTATTTTCCAGCATACTGTATTCAACATCATGTATCAATATGTATCATGTATCAAGATATTAACTGGTTTTGACAAAAAGTGAATTTGACAACAAGCATTCTCCAATATCACTGGCTCCACCTTAAAATCCAATTGCAGACTAAAAAATGTATACAAAATAACAAAAAAACGACTCCCCTTTTACACTCTCTATTTTAAAAACACGTTCGTCTCCATTAGGCACATTACCCAGATTAGTTGTATGTGTGTGGTTGAGCTGGTGGCCTCTGTAGCGGATCGTGGCATCATATCAGGGTTGGTGAAGGGCCTCAGTGTCTCTCCCCCCCTATTGTCATCTCAGCAGGCGGTGGGGTGAAGTAAGGGATTGTGTGATCCGATGAAGCGTGCTGTTATCAGAGACTTCAGGCCGGTCGGTCATGAAGCTGACATCACCCACATTGCCTCAGTCCAGAGCTGCTGCATGATGCACAGCAGCGGGTCACTGAGGACGGCAGCAGGGAGAACCCCCAAAAAAACCTGAAAAGCCTGTGTTGTTATTGAGTTAATGAATCTTCTGTTTGTTGCGCCTGGCTTGGCTGAAGAAGTCATTTCAGCGTTTGCAAATGAAGGCATTTAAACTATACTGTTTCATATCCAATGTACAGAATTCAACTTTTTGTTGATTACATATCTGTTGCCCCCTAAGCAGATCTTTTTATCGGGTACTTCAGATTTACAGTACGTCACAAAAATGAGGATGTTGGACTTGACATGGACTTGAAAGCTCAGAGGGTTCACTGACTTCAGACTTGACTTCGGTAAGGACTTGAATTGATACGAACAATGTTTAAGTCACGTCCAGCATTGACCTGGTAAAATCCTGCAAATTTGGGGAAATAGACTTCTGTCACTACAGACACGGATGGGATCAGCCTACAGGTCGGCTAATGTAGGCAAAGACTGCCTCGAAATACATTCTATTTTTGAATTAGTTTGAAACTATGAGAGTAATTAAGTTAATTTAATACATTGCTGTCTAAATGTTTAATGTCTAATCTTGAATCTTGATGTATTTTCTTTGTTTTTACTATCTCTTCAATGCAATTTCTAATGTCTTAGACTTGCCTTGCCTTGCCTTGCACCACTTAAATATAAAGACAGCAGCAGGCAGGCCTCACAGCCACACAGCTTGCATATTTATTATTAGGCCATTGGCCAATATTCAGAGATTTGATTCTTTACTTGCAATTTGAACCTTGTACTGTATATATTTGTACTCCAATCTAGAGCTTTATGGTAGAAAAGAGTGAACTACTGTCAGGTAATTCAGACGGTTGAATTTAAAACTAAAGGTTTCTGACCGCTACAGTGGGTCTACAATGGGGATTTGTGTTAAGAAGAATTGACATCCATCATTCCATGTTGCAGTCTGAAACCAGGGCTCCCTGTAGTTTTCCTCAAATCTCAGTTTCAGTGTTTCGCCTATAACAATATCCACCTGCACTGACTTATCTGTGCTGCTCTACTGGAGTGACGAGAGACACACAGATAGACTTAATCCAAACGCTAATTAAGCTAGTTCACTGAAGTGGAACTCTTGTGCCTTCTACTGGCCAAAGGCAAGAACTTGAATCTTGCTCTGGCCTTGTTAAAATTAAAAAAATTTAAAAAAGGCCAATTCAATTATTGTGGAAGTGGATAAAAAGGAGTCTTTAGTCAGAGCATTCAATTGATCAATTCAAACAAATTGCATACTTTCTCTGCAAATATGACTCGTAACATTTCGAATAATAAATGCATGATAAATGTACTTATGCATTCGGTTTAAATGTACTTTTACATTAACAAAACAGCTTTTGAACTCATTGTGAAACATGAATGTCTGTAATATTGGTAGCACTATTTATCTAACTGTTTTAATCAGTTTCCATTCTGGCCACATGGGGCAATAGAAACAAGTTAACACACAATTGAGATACTGTATCATCCACTTTTGTGTGGATATAAAATACATGTACATTTGTGTGTTGGAGTTATTACTATCGTCCTGGTATGTCTTGTTGTCTGCTATGACCTTTCTGTATGCATTGTTAGTTGTCGCTGTGCATAGGCATCCATGCACCTTTCCAATCAAACAACCCTAAATAACCTTCTGTGTCCCTTATTGCCAAACAAAGTAGACAATTTGGGTTATTTTATCTCCTCTTTATTCACAACAACACTGTACAAAACATGTAATACTCTTTAACTTCTTAGTAGCACACTTTACATAGAGGACCGCTGAACTTAATTGTGAAAAGTAAGAACTCTTCCAAATATAACAGATGGAAGGTCATTTTGAGGTATTGAAAACATCTATAATGAAACATTGGATCATTGCCTGTGAGCCTGTGAGCCTGTGCTAAAAGTTCATCGGCTAGTTGTCAGGGGCCTCCTGCATGATGTTGTTGGTGCTTTTTATTTTTCCATGTTTCCCGGTGTTGTATGTGACGTTCTGCACAATCTATTCAATCCCGTCGAGCAAATGTCTTAGTGATCACAACCGAAAAGCTCCATGGATACCTTTTGCTGCTCAGGCAGGGTCTCGGCAGCAATGAAGCGCATTGGGCTGTCGAAGTGGTAGAAGTGGTCTCCTACGACCACCTTGACTCCTGCAGAATCGCACATGGCGGCGTCGACCTTCCTGAAGACGGAAATGCGACGCTTGAAGCGTGCAACCCGCGGTGTTGCCTTCATATTCACGTCATACATGTGCTGACCTAAAGGAGCGCAAGCAATGACATGAGTGGGTTTTATTCTGTTTTAAAATTCTGAAATGAACTTAACGTTAGAAAAGGTCTAGTTTTAGTATTTGCAAAGGCTAGTGTCTTGATAATGATATATCTTATTGTTTTGCTGTCTGTGTCTTTACCTTTAATAATGTGAGCAATGTGATCCTTGCAGATGAATGCGGCTTCAACGGGACCCTTGATGCCGAACTCCTCCTCTACAGTCTTGGGGTAACCCTCCAGGTGGGTGTGGGGCTCACCCACTTTGTAAACAAATACATGGTCATCCTGAGGGGAACAAATAATCTTATAATCTTAAAATCTTATGTGACTAAGCCATGGGGGGAAAAAAATATGGCAGGCTCATTATGGTATGTGTAGTTTACCTTGAACATATAAAGGTGATTGTCATAGGAGAAAACAGCGTCCACCTCACTGTGAAGCTCCTTGAAAGCGTTCTCGATAGTGTCAGACTTCAGTGTGTCATTGCCCTCGTCTTTACGGATGAAATGGTGGCCTGCAGGATAAGAGAATCCCTTAGAGATGCTAAAACCAGTCACACTGTGGTATGATTGGAAAATGAACAGTAGCCTATACAATAATAAACAATTCATCTTCCACTACCAAAAAAAAACATTAGACTTGCTGTTGAGCTAAGGGTGGCTGGTAAGTGTCTTCAAGATTTGAAACTGATCCTTGCAGTGCCTATCTGAACTCAATGTAAGACAATTACTTTCCATGTCTGAAGCTTACTCAGTTAACCCATAATGTGGCATTTTCATATCTCTCTTCATTAAGAAATTGTTCCAACATAACTGTCTATAAATCCACCATTCACAGTAGTAGTCAGACCGCACCTCTGAAGGCATACATGTTCCCAGCGTTGTCAGATGTGATGGCATCCAGGTGGACACGGCTGCAGCGCTCTCTCTCCACATGGTCACTGTCTTCACCTGAACAGCAAACAAGCATAATGCAAATGTGCTAAATATCGGCTTTGTCTATGCTCGATGTGGCTTCCAAACTGACTCAAACATGCTTAGAAATTGTTCTAATTTAAGTATTTTAAAATTGTTTCATGAATTCTGACACACTTGTAGTATCACACCTAAACTTACGAGACCCTTTGAGAACTTTACACCCACCGCAACCCTGACCAGGATTAATGTTTGCGAATGGTGAAAGATCTACTGAAACCTGATTTCTAACATACAGTATGTTTCCCTTTCAGTGAAGGAAGATTGTATAGAGCTTGCTACTCCTTTTCAGGCATATCAATTCAATAAATATATATTTTTTTTCTTTTATGTGAAATAATTTAAAAATATTTTTTCTTTATTGTAATTTAATGCTTTTCATTTTGTTTTGTATTTTTTGATATGTCTGAAATAAATTGAAAATGTAATCAATCAAAGGAACAAACAAACGGGAGATGGAAGGAAGACAGGAACTCAAAGTCTCAGTTATCTTCAGATGTCCTAACTTTACTCTTATACTGAATATCATTTGCTTTAAACACTATATTTATGTGTTTCAGTAATTTAAAAAAAAATGTTTCAGTCTGATTGGTGGACTTTGATTTTTTCACTTACTGAAGGCAGAGCACCTCGAGAAGTAGTCGCGTGCTTCTTTGGGGTATTTGCCGTGCACCTCTCCGGTCTTGGGATCAAACTTGGAGAACATGTGTCCATGGAAGCAGAAATAGTGCTCCATGAAGCGGAAAGCGGACGTGCAGTTGGGCATGGACTTGAACTCTTTCTTATCAACAGCCTTGGTTCTGACATTGTAGTGGTAGATGTCATCTCCTAAAGACAGAATGACATGTTATGCTAGAGATATTTTTTTAAAGTTATTCTTCAGCTGGCTTAAGATGGATTTAGCTATGAGTTTAATATGAAACCTCAGAGGGTGTGTGAGGTGCTGACATCTTGTTGGTAGAGAACTTACTTTGAAAACATTTTTATTATAGTTTTATCTGGAAGGGGTATAAATTCACAATGTGTTTTTGACAACTATTAAAGAGTACTTGTTGATGGGAAAATACCCAAAAACTCACATCAAACATTGTCCATGAGTAAGTTAAAAAATGTACACTCACCCTTGAAGAAGATGACAGAGTCTTCATCACATTCTGGCTTGGGACATTCCACGGCCGCGTCCAGGTGGTCAGGGATTCCAGGGAAGACTTCAGAGATGTTCTTGGGGAAGCCCTCCGCCAGTATAGGTTGGTGATAGCTGAAAACCTTGTGGTCCTGTAGCAAATGATCAAGTATGAGATCGAGAATAAACTGACAAGTATGTAGGGGAGAACGGGGTAATTTGTCACACGGGTAGGTTGTCACAATCGTTATATCTCGGAACCAGAAGGCGCTGTCTGTTAAATTTTGGTATATAAATATCCACAACTGGGATCAGAGGTCACCTACATAGTCTTCCTTGGAGTTAGACTGCTGCATTTGAGGTGAGAGGACTGTTTTTCATGTCAAATTGAAAATATTTAGCTCCTCAGTATTTTTCATCTAGGCTTTTACACAATGGGTTTATAACAAAACACTTGTTACCCTAAACAAGTGTGAAGGGTAAGCTATAGTTTAGATTGTTT
The DNA here is from genome assembly GCF_949987685.1 of Ammodytes marinus. Classification (NCBI taxonomy): domain Eukaryota; kingdom Metazoa; phylum Chordata; class Actinopteri; order Uranoscopiformes; family Ammodytidae; genus Ammodytes; species Ammodytes marinus. Next base: position 25,656,721 of record NC_137216.1, read on the forward strand.
TTAGCAAGCTAATTAGTTGTCAAATGGTTGTTGGCCTTGATGCTAGCAATGAATTCCAGTTGGGGTTGGTGGTCACATTCTTTGGGGGGTTGGTTGTCACATGTTATCCAAAGGGTGCAGCCAGGAAAGGAACCCAATAACAAAATAAAATGTCAAGCTGTAGCCGCACTGACACCCCAGAGAAGGAGATATGGAAACGTTCTCCAGCACCCGTTCAGGGGAGGTAAGGGAGAAGTGTATGTGCAACCAGTGGGCACACAATCTCTGCTTACAGTGAGCAGACCCCTCATTTGCCATCACTGTAACTCAGATAGTGAATGTGTGTATCCTAGTTGAGTAGGCTATTATTGTTAGACCTATTTGTTTTGTTCTTTATGTTGTTACATACCAACCTACCTGTATACCAACCTACTGTATGTCTCTCTAGGTCATCTGAGGACGACCTAGAGAGACATACATTAGGTTGGTCTTAATATGTATTTCCTTTTTGTTAATTCCTTGCTCATTTTGTGTTAAGATGCATAAAGTTATGTAGGCCTATTTTTCAACTTGACAATGAAATTAAACTTTCAAATGTAGTTCTGCTTTCTTGCCTTCTTTTTAAGATTTTTCCCATAAAGATAACATTGTGACAAACAACCCCATAGTGTGTGACACCCGACCCCTTGATGGGATTGGTTGTCACAATGTGTTAGAGTGTCTTTGATGGTACATTTCTTCTTTATTACAATAAGTTAGAAAAAGTGAGGGGTTCACATTTCAAGCCAACACCGTAAGCTTCAATTTAATGTAGGAATGACTATTGAAAGATGTTTAGGTGATGAGCAATTCTCACTAGAGTAAAAAGTGTGCCTACTTACCCCGGTCTCCTCTACTGTATGCTTGCTCGATCCAAATGCATTAAGTCGCATTTCAGAATTTGCAATTTGATTTATGTCCACCTCTCCTAATCACACGACCTGCATCCAACTGCACAGTTGCTGCCAAGTAGATAGTTACTTGCCCTTAACTGTACATATACTTCTTTGCTAGATGGCAGATTCTGTTATTTCAGCTGTCCAGGCATTTTGTTTGTGTCAGTAATCCACTTGTAGTGGATTGCCTCTTTGGATTTGTTGTACGTGCTTTTGCCTGTTTGGACTGCCTGCCTGAGTCTCAGTGACCTCCTGAACTTTGCTTTTACCTTACTTTTTCTCTTTGGGAGAGACTTGCAACTAATTTCTTTTTAACTGAGCCATTACACGAAGGGATTGTCTTTCATAAAATACGATATTCTTACATCAGATCCTACTTGTAAGCTTAACTTTGCCTAATTTATAGCAACAACTCAGATTGCTGGGATTTATTTAGTTGTTGTTTACTTTAAAGGGGTTCAGATGAGGACAAGGACTGATGTTATATAACAGTGACTAATGAATGCACTATGACGAGATCAGAAAATATCTCAAAACAAGCTCGTACAGTTATTATGTAACGGTTATTATTGGCAACACCACAAATTCCAATCGTCCTAAAAAACAAAAAGCAACATCTCTTACTCAGTATTTTCTCAACATATTCTAAGGGTTGCTTCAGGACGTCACCCAAATAGTTAATTATTTACCAAAAAATTATATGAATCTTAATATTTAGAAAAATATCATATTGGGAAAGATTAGACTGTACCAGGAAGAAGAACATATGGTAAAAATCAGGGCTGTCCTCATGTTGCATGAAGAAAGCAGCGTCTACATGTCCCAGGTGGTGATGGTCATCCGGCTCTGCAAAGGACTCGTTGGACAGCTCTGCTTTGTCATGGAAGCCTTTGAACACATGGTCACCTGGAAATAAACAACAATTTTAGACAGACCATTTGAACCTCAGAACAGGGTAAGATTTTAATTTTATTTTGAGGACATCAGCCAAGGAACCTCACATTGCATTGAAAGTGATGTGACTCCTTCCCATGATCCATCAACATTTACAAGGACTTACCCTTGAAGAAATATAGGATTCCCTCATCGTTCACTGCAACAGCATCCATCTCCAGACCTTGGCAACGGTCGAGGACGGCTGCAGGATACCATGGTCATTTGAAATTACAAAGAATGTTTCAAATATTAACATTCATGAGAAGAAATGTCTCCTTCATAAAATAGCGATGTCAAGATTGATATGAATGCTTTCAACTAACCTGATCCATGTTCAGGGCCCCTGGTTTTGAACAGAACAGCAAATAAAAATACTAATTTTAGATCTTCTATTCAATTTGCAGAGTTAAATTAGCTTATTATGTAGGAATTTTAATGTTAAAATCAAGAAAGGCTTAGTGCTAAGTGAGTGTTAACCGATCAGGGTAAGAATGCTTACGGGTGAGCCTGTGCCAGGGCCAGGGCCAGGCAGAGACACAAGATGTGTGCAAGCAGCTTCATGGTGAGTTAGTCCTCTGGTCCAGAAGAGGCGGAGATGGGCAGAAGGTACCCTGGCTGTTGCTGTAGAGATATTTATAATAGTGCCGTTTACATGGGCCAGGTCACATAGGATACCATAGAAGGAGGATAGAACAACAACATGCATGTTATGTGTCAAAGATACAGCAGATTTTTATGCAGCATTGATTTCCATTGTGAACCATTGTTGATATGATAAATAGTAATCAGATCAGATAAATGTAACATTTGATAATACATCAGCACATTCTAAATCGTTAATGAATGTAAAGCATAATATATTCAATATGAAATATGTATGTCCCAATAGAAAGACCTGCTGTTGGTACCAGAGAAAATGCATGCCTCTTTTTGCTTCATAGAAAGCATGTGGCTAAAATTTTACCAACGTTTGTTATGCCAAAAAATGGCTGACAGTTTGAGTTGATATGGAAAAAATAATAATATAAAACGTGGAAAAATTCAAAATAAATAAATAAAAATGGTAGTTTATCGTAGTTTAGGAAGCATTTGCAAAATCTGTTATGATGCATTACAGTGTACATAACGCTCATAGAAATGTTTGACCTGATCCGTATAAAGAATGTTCCAGAAGCCTTCCAAGACCAAGTTCAAAGCTGGTCATCATCCAACATAAATAAAAAGAAATAATGTTTTTTGTTTGTTTTATTTTTATTTTCTGTAACAGTAACTGTGTATCTGAATCCGAATTTGATGAAAATGGGGGCGGGACCTGATAAACCTTTGGCTTCTTCCGTCTCCCTTCGGACAACACAAAGTATGATGTATGAATATTTGCAAGAGAAAATTGTGTATTGTGTGGAATTGTCCGAAAGAATATTAAAAAATAAATAAATAAAATACATTTGAACTCCTGACCACAGCTGTATAAACTTTGTAAGGTAAACATTAACAGAAAATAGTGTGTCAGCACTTTTGAATATAACGTGAATGTGCCGGATTGTTTTTGCAATATAAAAACTTGTCTGTGTTTGTATTCCTTTTATGCACAAATGTAAACCGTGGAAAATATACAAAGATGAGGCCTGTGAAGTATAGTGGACAATATGAAAGGAAGTATGAATTTGTTGAGATAGTAGGCTACTAAAAATGTATAGGTGAAGTTGTTGAATGGTAACAACACAATCCTTGATATCTGAATTCATAAACCTTGCTAAATCAAAAGATACGTAGAAGAATATTTAATCTTTGCTTTGGTAATGCATACAATGATCACTCGGAATCTTTTCTTGTAGTTGGCAAATAATGTTTCACACTTATGATATCTGGGTTAAGTGAAACATAGCATTGTTCCGTGAACGTGTGATATTTCTGTGATTGTTTATGAACTTTAAGTCTGGATTATTGGAATTCATTGCTGTTTATATTCATGAACAAACATAAAAGACGTGCAAATAACAAAAGGTTATCTTTGCCTGTGTGTGCCGCCAAAAAACACAAGTTGATGTTTATGCTCAAGACACGCGAGTTTAGTTTGATACTGGACTAAGAGGAGGTTAACATTTAGGTTAGTCCTGGAAAGTCCTGGATATTTGATGGACTGAAATGGGCGATTGCAGCTTTATTTTGTTATTGTTGCCTTGCCTCCATGCTGCCCTCTTTATCTCCTCTCCGTTTGTGTCTATGTCGGTGTCCCTTGCTGGGTTTTGTAACATTATAACTGCACCTTCTGAAAATACAATACAACAAACTGAAGAGACTATACTAGTGAAATAGAGTCCAAATCATCTCACTCAATACAAAAAAATAAATGTACTCATACTTACAGTAGTTAATGTAAAGCTTGAGGTGCAGATTTGTGTCCACATTTGGGAAAAGTCTGGAAAAAGAGCAAATGAGCACTGGGTGAAAGTGAGGAGAATTGGAGCTTGTCCTCCTCTGACCTGTTTGCATAAGATTCCATTAGTTATCGACCCCGTTATGCAAGAGATTATGAAATCTGAATGATCTGTAGTGACATAGTGTGGATTGTTGACAGGGAGGTCAGAATCCTCTTCTCTAGGAATGAAATGTTGTTTATTTGTTTGTTTGTTTTATAGTAAAAAGGATTTCAAAATGTGACACATTTTAAAGGGAGATTACTGCATAGTTTAACACAGAATTCATCTGCAAATTAACTGTTGAGCAATCTATTATGGAGTGTGCTATGTATGCCTTGGGAATAAATACAGTGTAATTTAGATTAATCTCTTAAATGGATACCATCTGCAAAAACATAATTGCATTTCATTTTCAATTAAATGATGTGTTAAAATAAAAATACAAATTAAAGTTACGCTTTCATTATTTTTTTGATTATGTAGTGGATTTTATAATGGATACTGCTGTTGCCTTTTAGGAAAGGTCATCTGTTTTCTTGTGAAATGTCAACTGGAAATAAGATTTGATTTTTATTTTTTTCGTCGTTATATATAATAAGCATTAAGGCAGATAATGAGCTGTTCAGAGTATCTGCAGATTTCACATGGTTCATAGATGGATGGATGGATAGATAGATAGATAGATAGATAGATAGACAGACAGACAGACAGACAGACAGACAGACAGACAGACAGACAGACAGACAGACAGACAGACAGACAGACAGACAGACAGACAGACAGACAGACAGACAGACAGACAGACAGATAGATAGATAGATAGATAGATAGATAGATAGATAGATAGATAGATAGATAGATAGATAGATAGATAGATAGATAGATAGATAGATAGATAGATAGATAGATAGATAGATAGATAGATAGATAGATAGATAGATAGATAGATAGATAGATAGATAGATAGATAGATAGATAGATAGATAGATAGATAGATAGATGGAGAGAGAGAGAGAGAGAGAGAGAGAGAGAGAGAGAGAGCTGTATCTAACACTGAGGTCATGCATCCTCTGCATTTTTTAAAGGAATTTGGGAGATTTAGCAACCAGCATTAACATTCTACAGCAGTGTTGTAGCAGACCACTTTTTGAAGGTCTCGGTCTCGTCTCAGAATCCACCACTTTTCAGAAAAAGGAATATGTAGTATAGTGATAGAGAGGAAAAACTACACATAGAAGGCCTACATGATTTATTCATTTAAAAAAATGCTCTGTACTCACTACTAGGCCTTTGTGAGCCATTTTCAAGCTTGAATACTGTTTAAGAAAAGAAAGTGTGTGCTTCAAACTCAACATATCAAAATGCATATTCAATGAGTAGTTATAAAATATTTAAGTGAGGTTTTGATAGAAGTCTGTCATTACCACAGATAACCAGTAGAGGTCTCCCTTGGAAGAAAAAAAAACATAAGAACACTGTAACTGATCTGAACATACAGATATTGTTGATTAATAAAAATAAATAAATCCTGATTATCTTAGAGTGTGTTATAAACAGCATACAGGAATTTGGGAAGTCAAAAAAAGGCATGCTTTTAATGGATGTGTCTTCTATGTGTCTTTGCACAGAGATGCACTTTATTTTATGGCATGCAGCCTCTCATCATGTCTGATATATTTAAATGACAACCCCTTTTGCGGGAAATATCAGTTATTATGTAAGAGAAGAGGATTTTTGTTGTATTCATAAGAGTGTGTTAGAATGTGAAGAATCGGCAGGGTGAAAAGGTCATTTCTCGTTTCACTGTGAGACTGGGGGACATTTTCGGGGCCCCTGTTACTCTATCTTAAAAGGTGAGTTAATGTGATTTGGACAAAATACATCATGTCTTTAAGCCAGCTGCGAAATCTGCTACAATTGTCAGGAAGAACTAAACGCATCTAACTAGGAAACTTAAAGGCATACTAACACATTGCTCATGTGTGACTGGTCTAAAAACACACACATCACACACAAAGACAAATTGGCCCTGTCTTGGTCAGCTGATGTTCATAGTTTGAAATAACCTTTCAAATTGAAAGGCAAAATTTGTATATTTTTATGTATAAATGTAAATGGCACAATTTACACAGTCAACCGATCAAACGTTTTAAATATATCCATGAACTCTCATTCATGGAAGACAAGATATATGATATAACAAAAACTTAAGAATCAAAAAGAAATATAGGATATACTGTGAATACAAATTTGAGATATTATTTCTATTGCATAACTTTTAAGATACTATTTGATCATTTTTGATGTCATTTGGATGTCTCAACATTCTGTTTCAGCATCAACATTTTGACAAAAAAAGTGACTTAGAAATTCTTAATTGATTGATTACCTGGTAAATCACTATCGACCTGGTAAGTCAACATTTTAATTTGTATTTGTCTACACTATTATCTTGTATGTTTTATTTATTTTAACATATTTTCGTCTATTTTTTCTGGCATACATGGGCTTCCATACCCATGCTGCCACAGTACAACTTAAGACAAGTCTGTGGTCCAGTCTAACATCTGTGTGTGACACCAGCCCTGCAGAGGATGTCCCTGTACTATTACATTTTTTTCCTTCCCCCGGAGCCACATCCTTTTTTCCCCCAGAGTGTGCAAGGAAGCAGACAGAGATATATAGAGCAGCAGATCCCTGAAAGACCGAACGCGGGGGTTAATGACATTCATAAATATACAGGAAGATTTAATGCTAGAAATAATAAGTTCACCTTTAATGTGATTGTGTGAGGACTGGAGGATTGTGGGAGTGGATCATACACGTCATTAGATCCGGTGAAGCGCGGTGGCTTTGTCGGTAAGGAGGAGGGATACGGAGATGGACAGCGCGTGTCTGGTAAGATCATGTTTTTCTGGATTTAATAAACTCAGTCACGATGTCTGAGGTGGAAATAAACTGTTGTATTATATTGACTTTTATGAGCTTTCTCCTTAAACAAACTGATAAAGTGTGAGTGCAGCGCTGTGTCTTTTTGTTGTCAATGGCGTCGACCAGTGCGCCTAATTACTGTAATAGGGTCAGTTTAAAAGAGCCATGTGAACGTGGAATGATGATTTTATAAACTGCGACTGTGGAGAAATACCATGACATAGTCTCTGCTGCTAAGACAGACAGGTGGCGAGAGCTGACAGCCCGCAGAGGATCACTTGTGGATTCAGACAGCGTGACAAATGTGACCATGAATTGAGCTGATTGGCAGTAACTCAATGTTTTAGGAACAGGGAATGCAGCATGAAGTACATAGTGAGCCTTCATTGGGAATTCAGCTACTACAAACCATGGAGAGGTCAATTGAAAGTTAAAAGAAAAGAAAAGAAGACAGTTGGCAGTTGGAAGTTGGAGAAAAAAAAATTATCCAAAAAATTATCTATATAAAAATCCCTCCAAACAAATTAAAATAAATTAAGAGCTTTACAAACACACACACACACACACACACACACACACACACACACACACACACACACACACACACACACACACACACACACACACACACACACTACCATAATTTAAAGGGATGGTTCAATTTATTTTGTAAATCCCTATTTTCTCCCCCTCCCCCCAAAAAAACAACTGTGATTTTAGCAAAATATTTTTCTTAATTAAACAGTTTATTTGTGTTGTCAGTAGACTCTTTAAGTCACTGCATCTTTTTGACTATAAGAACTAGCCAAATGTTCAGCACAGAACTTAAAACCACACAAAACTTTTTTGTTTTGACATTTCTGTTTGTTTATTTATGTAAGGAACACATGTGCTACAATAGCCTTTTATTTATTACTGAGCTTTAAGTATATTTTTCTAACTTTGGATGGAGCCCGGCTAGCTGTTCCCCTTTGCTTCCAGTCTTTATGCTAAGCTAGGCTAATCCCTTCCTTGGCTCTAGATCCGTGCTTAATTTGGTTTCTGCGTAGACGCCATGTCAGTGACGCTGTATACGGTCGCTGCATCTGGCTCTGGTTGCTCCACCAGCGTCTCTACAGGCTACATGCCATGTTTAGAGGGCTTTGGCAAATACCACCAAGTAATGACAAGAATGTAAACAACTTCACGTTTTGGTGTCAACTCTCCTCATTACTGTCTTCAGTGTGCTGCTAAAACAACACAGCCCTTCATTTTTGAGTCCATTTTCAGTGTTTAGCGCTCATCAGCTGACCGTGTAGCCTACAGCATGTGTCATTCACCATTCGAAAGGTATATCTTGGTACAAGATTAAAGAAAAAATGCTCTAAATTATAAGGAAAATCGTCTGGCTCTTTTTATTTCTTTTGGTTCCAATTATCTCATTGAATAAGACAGCCCCCCCAAGGCTATCATTTTGTAGTATATTCCCAGCAGCGGCCTTTTTTTCCTCCTCATTACTCTCAAAAACCCAGTTATAATTTGACAGGTTGACAGCTAAGAGCTTATAATGCATTTGATGTACATTCAGTCGATGACTTGAAATGCGGAGCAGTGTGCACTCTCATCACCATGTTAACTTTGTCACAGAAGCCTTTGACATTCCTCGTATGGATTCCTTCAGATTTTATTTTTTTTTCCTACCCGAGGTCCTAGTAAAAACTTGTCAGCTTCATCATTAAATTAACTCACAACGGGGAGCTGTCAGCGACTCTTCAGCGAGCTGAGTTTTGTGCCTGCTGCAGTTTCAGGCTTTTAACTCATCTCCCCCTTACTGATAACCATACGATCCCTGTACAGTAGATTACAGGGCTCCAACTTAAAATAAAAACTGGATTCAGCAACTCTGGAGAACGCTTGTCTTCAAAATCGCTTTTTGTCAAAAATAAGTTAATATCTCCTTGCCATCCGCTACCTGTCTGAACTGTGTGTGTGCTGGTGGTAATACACAGCCTAGGCTGTGTCAACTGGCATGTAAACGAAGGGGGCCCGCCACCATAGCTAGCAACATGCCTGTTTACAGAACCTAGCCTGTGTATTAACACTGGTTTTATTTTCAGATTTTTCTAGACTAATTTTCATTCAACAAAACAATGTTGTTGTTGATAAATCACTGAAACTAAAGCACAAGGTGTAGTATTGCCCCATTGACTGAACCTTGACCCCAGGTAATCCCTCCTCCTACCTGTCTGCTGTAGAATCGCTCCCGGCCACAGCCCCCCCTCCCCACCCTCCCTGCCCTCTCTCTACTCCCTCTGCTCCCCTGTTCATGTCTCGACATGCCGACTAACACCAAGAGGGGGAGGAGACACCAAAACAAAACAAGAAAAACCGGAGCGCACGAGAGACGGAGAGGTAGAGCGAGAGAGAGAGAGGCGTGAGGTATGAACGCAGGGTTAGAGAGAGAGCGCTCAGAGCGTGGGAAAGGAAAAAGGGATTTCATGCTGTAGCTGCAGTCTGGGATCAATGCTTTAAAGAAATCTATTGAAAAGCAGGACAGAAAACAAAGGAGTCTGTAACTGTAATGTGAAGACACAGGACCAGCGGGTGAGAGATAGTGTGTCATATCTGTGAGAGAAAAAAAAACGTGCTGTCAGTTCCTCTCTTGACTCATTCCCTTTTCTCTCATTCCTTCAAGTGCTTTGACTGAACATCTCCAACCATCTCCAGGGATCTCATCATGATGAACGGTGCTAGTGGTGAGTGACCATGGATCACGCTCTCCTTCGCTTTTGGCGTTTCAAGACCCAGCGCCGAAAAGAATTGTGACAATTCCGACTGAAAAAAACGAATCAAGAGGGGGCAGGGGGGCGAACCTTTTAGCTGACTCAACCTTTTCTTTGACTGCTCTACTCATTCCTCCAGACCTGCGGGGGGGGGGGGAAGGACAGCCCCCTGGTAATAATCGCCTGATGCAACACCTTTTTGGGAAAACATTGTGAAGAAATACACTGTTATTGCCCCCGCAGCTATCACCTAGCCTATACCTACCTACCTACCAACCCAACCTAAAAGTCATATTACTGGATGAGCATGGGACGTGGAGTTCAGAGCGACCAGTTCTCCCCCGGGTGTCTCACTCCCAGGAACTAAATGAGTAGCGGTGGATTTGGGGGCAGCAGCTCCAGCTTGCTCCGGGGCCGGCGTTTCTACTGCCGGGAATGGGCCCTGGACAAGCTGCGGCGCTGCCTGGATGCGCGCTCCGTGCCCACACAGCCGCCGGGGGTCCTGGTGATGGGGGGCCCCGGCTCCGGGAAGACGGCCCTGTGCACGGAGGTGAGGTGGCCCACCTCGAGAGCAGGGCAGGCGGTCGGGCTGGCCCCGCGCTGCCTGGCCTCTCACTTCATCCAGAGGGAGGACCAGAGGAGCACGGTGCCCTGGAGGTTTGTCCTGGGCATCGTGGAGCAGCTTAGGGCCTCACAGCTACTCTCTCCTGGGTACGGAGAGTTCCTCAACAGCCCCTCCGTGAGCTCGGCTCTGGAGCCTCTGGCCTGTCAAAGAGACCCCGACAACACTTTCAAGAGGTCTGTATCACATCTTTTGTGTAGTCATCACCGACACATTATTATCATTTGATTGTTATTGTTATTGTTATTTTGTATTGTTATAATGTTCTTTGACAGTCACTTGCTTCATCTGAACTGTGTTGATCTTGAGGGACATTTCCAAAGTTGCCAAATGGTAGAGAGTGGGAGGCAAGTTTAAGAAAGGTAACAGGCGTTAAACCCATCCAGGCGCTCAGCTTGTGTGTGCATGTTGGAGAGCGTGGGATCACATTCTGTAAATGGTTTATATTGTTGTATCAAAATGACATCAGACATGTTTCAGCCGGCAAACAAGTGGTTTCACATTCAGTCAGCATTGCATTTATTTTCCTCCAAAAAACTAAAGAAAAACACTTGAGCCAATTATCAAGATCATTTCTGAGTTATAAATGGTCTGTTTTAACATATGAGTGCAGAATAATGTATTCTGGTCTATTGTCTATAGAAACATTGATTACCCAATCTTTGTTTTATAACATGCACGCTTGCTTGACGATTTTAAATCCAAACACAACATGGATGATATGAATTTGATTTGCAGCCCATTATTTATAGCCCACAATAGATGTAACAAATATTCTACCTTACTGTTTAATATACCAGGGTGGGTATCTGTTTATATTCTCTGTATAATCTGTATGATGCCAGAGTGGGCAATGCTGCAAATCAATAAGCAGGAATACTCACTTTATTGTTATGTAATACACTTGTCAGTTCACTTTAGCCATAAACAGTTTATCAGATTTATAGGATATCACAAAATACAATTACATGTATAGGGGATTTTATTTCAGCTACCACTATTGGTATACACAGTATATAAAAATGTCATATGTATGCAAAATCAATAGTCAACCATGTGTCAGTGTTAACAGTGCAAAACAACTACTACAACAACAACAAAAACTACAATAAATCACCCAAAGCAGTCTCCCTCTGTATAGAAAAGGGAGTGATTGAGGGTTCTGCTGCTCGTGTTAAATATCCATGAAAGTTTTATGGCTTCATTCTAAACAGAGGTCATTCTCTACAGGTGTTACGACAGAAAGAGTTTCAAAGCCTAGCATATGCAAAACAATGTGGCCATCGATCGCTGAAGCCAAGCCAGTCACAGGAAAGAGACGGCAACAGCAGCAACAGCAGCTATTCTTCCCCGTCTTATATTTATCTCCCTTGTCTCATAATGCGACCCATTCACAGCGCACACAATGGGCCTCCAGTGTGAATGAATGCTGCAGTTTTATTTACGACACAACATCCTTTCAGAGAGGCGAAAAAAAAAGGAACAAAGAGGTGAAAAATGCCTCCAGTGCCCTCAGTGACTACCTCAGCACTAGTCGGCGAGGTCAGCGTCCTCCCCCCCCCCCCCCCCCCCCCAGACTCTCTCACTCTCTCTGGGTGTGTTTACTCAGCGAAGAGCCCTGGCCCTTTACACACTCCTCCTGTGTTTGCTCTCCTCTGGTGCGAAGTACCGACACTGGATTCCACATTCCCCTTCGATTGGCTCACTGCCAGCCAGCTGTTCTCGTGTGTGCATGGAGCTCTTGTGTGAGAGAAAGTGGCCGGCGGGCGAAATGTTGCCATTTGAGAACAGCCGTCAAACAAACCGATGAAACATGAGCTTTGAATTGACAGTGAGAGGTTAATGCATGTGATGTGTATATGCCTCCAAACCAGCAGCTAGTTATAAGCTAGAAGCTTTAGCGATTGTCAGCACGTCATTAACTCCCTATAACCAGTTTTTTGTATGTGGTGCTGCTTCTTCACTGTCTGAAACCTTCGACAGTTGGATTTCTAAAGTTCACCAAGGTCTCTGTCTGTCGGTTTAAATCATAGCTGCAGACACAACTTGATGTGTGATGATTTGAAGATCCATTGTTGCCTTTCCAGTTCTGGTCCATTCATTGTTCATATATGATAATTACAATACCATTACGTGAACCAAGAGGAGTACACCTATTATATGAGTCATATGGACACAGACATGTCACTCATTCATTTGACATGCTTGCTTTACTAGAGTAGGCGGCACCACTCAATCTCCTTTGATGACACATTATTAGCATAATAATGCTCCAATATTAGAGCACAATTAGTGGAGACGACTCCAGGACTTATTATGACATAACTGCGAACAAATGTTATTGATTGGATAGTTGCTGCTTGGCCAAACCACAAAATGTCTGCAGTCACATGCTATCATGGTTACTTAATGATCTTGTATTTATATATATGCTTATACAGTACCATACGGATAGTTTGCTTGACAGTTCAGTTCAGTCTGTAAATAAATTAAATAGTAATTTAGTTTTTGAATTCATGCTAACATGTTGTATCTACTATCCTATACTGCACCACTTTGCTCTTTAACCACACACTCTAGGAGTTATGTTTAACCCCTAGAGTTTGTGTTCACTTTTTCTTTTGTCTGAATTACACCAGTGCAGTGTTGCTAACGGAGGAGTTTACATACAATGAGGTTGCACCTTTTTGCTCCTGAGCTCAGCCCAGTCACAAGGCAACGCAATGTTATACATATCAAGACACGCAGACTCTCAACACGTTATATTAAAGTGCTTAGACACATACAGACACACAGCCAGCCACAGTGTTGACCATAACTCTCTAAATCATGAGCCTGTCAAAATATTTTTTTTCAGTTTGCGTCGCAATTTGGTGGGCAGGTTACAGGTAATGGATCTTGTTCTAGGTTTAGTTACAAAACCACAAGCATTTGTCTATGAGCAGATCTGAAGCCAGTGAAGTGAATTCAGTAACGTGTGTGTGTGTGTGTGACTCTGAGGGGACCGTCCTAATGAATGCAGGTTTGGTTGTGACATGCTGTCCAAACCCAATGAAAGCTCTTCCTGGTCAATGATCACCCACAGACCGGTGTCCAGGACTGTGTGACTGTGGCCGAATGGAGCGGAAAACCTCAAGCAGCAATAAAAAAGTCATTTTAACTTCCTCCTCTGCACAGCTGAACGTGTGCCCGGTGAGGGGAGTGTCACTCTAATCAGATGACTAACGCACACAGAGGCATGATAAGCGTGTTGTAACCTAGACGTAGCAGTAAGTAACCCAGGGCACGGTTTGAATCGGCTTCTAATTGCCGGATGTGCTCAATGATTAAAGTCAACACAGCTGCGGAAGGTCCTTTTTATGAAAGGTAATGAGGTGATTCACACACATTAAGGCTTGGTGGGTAGATGTACTGTAGTGCACCTCTCTGTAACATAGCATTACAAATACATTACATTTATTATTTTGTATTCCTCATACATTAGCTTTACTGAAACATGTAGTTGTTCAAAATAAATGCATTAATGTATTTTAATATTTGAGGATTTACTCATCATAATTATTTTTTGATTAATTAACACATCTGGAAATTTGGGATTTTTATTCAACATTGTAATCATTTAATAGATTAATTGGAAAAAACAATGGGTAAATGAATTGATGATAAAAATTAGCTCTAGTTGCAGCCCTTAAGTGAACATTTCGAGTGAAACTACTCAGGGTTATTGCGGTTTCTTTTAGCTGCTATAACAAATGATGCAGCATCTCCTTATAAGGCACAATAATTAAAATGTTCATTATTTGAGGACAAATGTATTTAAACAAATGGACAGTTTAATGAAGGTGCTGATAATTAATTTGTGTGTTTCAGAACATGGGGCATGTAGTACACGGCACAAGGGATCTAGCTCTAACAGTTTTGCATCATTTACTTCTAAATCTAATCATAAAGGATGACTCATTCCTTTGAAGGAGTGGGGTGTGAGTGACCTTTTTAAAATGTCACACCTCACTCCTTAAACATATCTTAATCCCGAATCTAATATTTTGTCGTTGATCTCAACAGGATCAGTTAAGTGATCCTGCACAGCTTTTATTTAGCCTTTCAATACCCACAGGCTTCTGTTTGGTTACTCCGCCATGCTTAGCCGCAGGAAACTGGAATTTCATGCATTTCTGCCATAACGGCTCTGTTTGAGGTTTGCATGACCTCTTCCCTGTGTTTTATAAACACTACTGAGGCTTTGTTCCTTTTCCTTGCCAGCAGCCTATTATGCTTTTACAAGATTGGAAACGCTGCTTTAAAATTGCTATTATTAGGCACCAGAAATACATTGGTCATTTTGAAGCTGAAAATATTCCGATTTTCTTTAAGTGACTTAAAAGAGTTAAGTTTGTTTTTCTCCCCTTTTCTTCTTAAAATCAGGTTCGAAGAAAACTAAATACTAAAGGTGACTGGACCTTCTGGTCATTCTCAAACATAGACATTAACACTAATAACAGCACACACACACAAACACACACACACACCCGGTGTTTATTGCTGGAGGATTTTGACTTAAGTTAGCCCCTGTGTGACCCATACCAGGCTGCTGTCCACAGGTTAATCACTGTTTGTCACCTTTTAAAGCACGTTGTCACCTCCTCCTGCTTTAGGATATGGCTTTATAGCCGCAGTGGTTTGTTTTTGTTTTTTTCCCCCCATACATTTTCACCAGCCTCTACAATGATAGCCAAGCAGTCAATGTCTGACCTAAAAATACAATTTGAAAAACAGGAAAATTAAATAATGAGGGCAGACAATCAGGACATTTTTCGAGAAGCAACAGGAATCCTAGGTATCCTAGAAACAAGCAAAAGATGAAAAAATGAAAAATAAATAGTAAAAATAGTCCATAGCCATTATGCAGCTTTGTGAAGTTTTACAACGTCACAGCTAAATACTAACGTCAGCATGCTGTTGTGCTCAGAGTGAGAATACTGACCTGCTGCTGTGAATCAGGGTTTAATATTTGCCATGTTAGGTGTCAGTTTAGCGTGTAAGCAAAACAAAACATATGTTAATCGGGCCTATAAAAAACAAGGTAGCCTACAGCTGAAGTTGTTAAACCAAGTTTTTGAACACATTTTGAGCCCATGGTGGTAGTAGGGCTACTACAGGAACCCATGTCATCACTGATCATCAAATATTTGTTGATGCAGTGGACCAACATTGTCATCCTTTGAGCTAGCATATCTGTTTCTCTTAATTTGGACTGATAAAAAAATTAAACTGTAATTCTCAGTTGACTATGCTAAAAGATGTCACTAACCACTGTAACCAGTAAGCCAATAACTACTGCTTTGTATGCCTCTCCTGACTTAGTGTACAAGCAGGTCTGCTATACTGCTCGGCTTTGTTATGACATGATGACCATGGGTTTCTATATCCAACATAACCATATAGTTAGTTATGATTATCCATTATAGGTGTTGGAAAACAGTTTTTTGTTTTGGTTTTACATCAGGCATATTTTTTTTTACTGCAGCCACAACTTTGTCACTAATGTTTACTTTCTCAAAGTTGCCTCAGGTAGCCTAGAAAAAACAAAGTGTGTGTGCTCCCATGCTGTGCTCAGGTGCTTGCTCAGTTCTTCCTATATTCTGACTGATGCTTTCTGATGTTGCATTGTGTTTTAATGTTCAATGGTTTGTGAAGCACACTTGGTTGCTGCTCTGTACGGGGGAATTGCACTAAAAATATACAAGATGAAAACCGTTATTATTGCTATTACAATTCATTGCAGTAGTGTAGGTGAGAAGAAACTTGGATTTGGATCATCAAAGCTAAAACATCTAAGGAGGTTTAAGAGGCAGGAAATTAATATTGTCAGTTGAACCACCTAGAGGGGAGTTGTACAAGTTTGATTGGGTATTTTAGGATTGTGTGTGTGTGTGTGTGTGTGTGTGTGTGTGTGTGTGTGTGTGTGTGTGTGTGTGTGTGTGTGTGTGTGTGTGTGTGTGTGTAGGGTGGAACAGGAAATTTCAGGAGTTCCATTGACCTGAGTCACTCTCAGATCACAGCAAGGTGTGGGTGCCGACAGCCCTGAGCGCTAGATAGGACTGTTACTCTGATTTACTGTTTTGCATCATATTCCAGTGTTCAATAACAGCAGATATACAATTGTTTGCCATTTTTATTCTATAATGCTGTATTTCAATGATAAAGGTTTGAAGTAAATGCTGTCTTCATTCTAAAGAGTTTTCTGAGTAAAGAAATTAATACCAGATTTGAGCCATATTGCCTGGTAAAGTAAGCTTTTAGTCTGATCTACTATAGCATTTCGCATTGACAGGCCTGATGAGATTTCAGGTCATTATCTCTATTGTTGTCTCTGTTCCACTATTTTCTGTAACTAAATGCCATTTCTTATCCAGTATTTCTGTCTATGGTCTTCCAGAATACATGATGCAAGGTTTACTTTTAATTAAACATATCGCAAATCACTGCATAAGTTGCTTGTGATTTTCAGTTCTACGTTTGAAAAAAAATCCAACTGGAATGAGTAAAAGGGCAACCGTGACATTGCAAGTTTACTAGTGAGTTTACTAGCTGTAAACTGTCTTAAAAAACTCCTACAGTGTTTGCTCCCCTCTGTCACAATTAGAGACATGTCAGAGCTAGCTGCGGCAGCCCTTCAACTCACCCATGGACTTGCCTCTTGAACAAACGTCTAGGGATTTTATGAAGTAGTGTTTGTTAAAGGCCAATAGAACTATATTATGTTAAATAAACTTGAAGAATCACACAATATACTGTTGAGGTTTAAGGTTGTCACAGATATCAATAAGACTTTGAATGAGGTTGTCAATACCTGGACGTTCCACTTTCACTTTGGAACTCTTAAAACTTTCAAAATGAAAACATTTATGGCCTGATTTTATTGTTCTGACAATTTAACAATATGCAGTCAAGTTTTGATACGGTTTTGAAATGAGTGTGTCACAAAGCCTTACATACAAAAGCAGAAAAATCAACAAAACATTGAAGTAGTTTTAGTGAAAAGCTCACACTGTTACTATGACTGTTACTGATCATTTCAACTCCCTTATCTGCCCGACATGACTTTTTTACATGGCCATGTGAAATGTAATCTCTTGTTTTGTGTGTCTGGTTCACATGTCTTTAGAGCAGTGTTGGGACCGCTGTTGGACCTCCCTCCTCCTGCCCAGACTCTGATGTTGTTGGTGGACTCCCTGGACGTAGGATATGTGGCAGGCGACGGAGGTGGGAAAATCAGCTCCATTGCAGAGCTCCTCGCCGCTAATCAGCACCTGCTGCCAGGCTGGCTGCTGCTAGTCTGCTCAGTACGACGCCAAAACAAGGCTGTGTGCAAGATGTTCTCAGGTATGAAGAATGAATGACTCATCTTAATCAACCTTGCACCTTAAGATATCATATTGTAAATTTGAATATGTGTGCGGCAAGATGGATACATTTATTTTTAAATTTTTAATGACTATTGATTGACATCCAGTGAACAGACATAACTTACCAATATAACTAGAGACAGAGCAAGAAGAACCGAAATAACATGATGTAGGACTGATAAAGAAAATGCCAGACAAGCATGCAAAACTATATTGTTGTTAAAACACTGGCACTCTCTTTTTCCTTGTTGTAGGTTTTCGTAGGCTCTGTCTGGACGATCTGCGGAAGCCCCCACAGGTCCGTGACGTGCAGCAGTACATCCTCTGCCGGCTGGATGAAGAGTCGGCACTGCGCCGCCAGCTCACCCCCGACACCGCTGACATGTTGAATCTGCTGCACATTAAAAGTGGCGGCTGCTTGCTCTTCCTGGAGCGCGTGCTGGACGGTGTGGCAGCTGGACTGGTGGGTCTGCGGGAGATCAGGGACATCCCGGGGACTCTCAACGGACTCTACCTGTGGTTGTGCCAGAGACTATTTCCCAGAGGACTCTTTGCCTATGTCAGGCCCCTCCTAAATGTCCTTTTGGCTGCCCCAAGGCCTCTTACCCCCCAGCAGCTGTTCATAGCAATCTGGACACAAGACACTTTGCTCAGCTTCCAGGACTTCCAGAACAAGCTCCGAACCCTTTCTCCTCTCCTGATCGCTGGCTCTGGGGACACCAAACTTCTTTTTCACGCCAGCTTTGCCGAGTGGCTGACGGATGTTAAATATTGCACACAGAAGTACCTGTGTAGCAGATCAGAGGGTCACAGCATGCTTGCCATGGCTCTGACTTTGCAGGGTCCCCACCTGGACATTGAGAACATTTGCCAGTTGGCCACACATTTAGTTTGCTCAGGTCACCATAAAGAAAACCCCTCATTACTGGCACTGTGGATGCTGTGGGCAGGCGTGCCTGCTGTTAGTCCTAATGGCAGTAGTGCCCTCAGCACATCCTTAACCCAGCCTCCTGTTCTCGTCAGTCAGGAAGTCCTTCAACTGTTAATGAGGAGTGGGCTCGTCTCTGCAGCCTTTTTCTCAGATGCAGACCCAAGTGTTGGAGTGCATTGTATAGGTGAAGAGAGAACTCATTTACGACAGGAATTTGAAAGGGAAGTGTCTATAAAGAAGCTTCTAGAAAGTGGGGTGTCTTTAAACCAGCCAGGTTCAATCGATGGACAGACCTTGCTTGCCAATGCCGCCCACGAGGGATCTGCAAATGTAGTGGAACTGCTCCTGAAACATGGATCTGATCCACTGGACAGTGATCATCAGGGTCAAACACCACTGACTTTGGCTTCCAGACAGGGTCATGTCAACGTGTTGTCTGTGCTCCTGGAATGGGCCAAGAGCCAGAAGCCAGACACTGCAGTGCGGATGACGGAGTATGTCGACAATGAAGGCTGGACAGCACTGCGCTCCGCAGCTTGGGGAGGGTACAGCGAGGCTGTCCGGCTTCTCCTGGACGCTGGAGCAGATGTGGATGGATGTGATGGCGAGGGCCGGACTGCTCTCAGAGCTGCCGCGTGGGGGGGTCATGAAGAAATTGTCCTGACCCTGCTGGCTTATGGGGCACAGGTTGACAAAGCAGACAGCAATGGCCGCACACCACTTATTGCTGCCGCCTACATGGGACATCATGAAGCTGTGGAGATATTGCTGGACCACAAGGCAAAAGTCGACTTAGCTGATGGAGATGGCCGTACTGCGCTGTCAGTCGCTGCCCTCTGTGTCCCTACAGCAGCGGCGGTCAGAGGTCATGGTGAGGTAGCAAGTCTTTTATTGGAGCGTGGAGCAGACCCAGGACACAGAGACAATGATGGAATGACACCATTGCTTCTCGCAGCCTATGAGGGCCATGACAACATAGTTGAGCTTCTGTTAGAGGCTGGTGCTGATGTAGATGAGTCTGCTGGTCCTGATGGCAACATCTCTGCCGCAGCTGCGGTTACTCCCTTGCTGGCAGCTGCAGCAATGGGTCAAATGAAGACGGTATCACGGCTGCTTTTCTGGGGATCGGCAGTGGACGCCATTGATTGCGAAGGCAGGACGGCCCTCTGCCTGGCAGCAGCCAGGGGCAGTGTTGAGGTTGTCCGTGCCCTTCTGGAACGAGGTCTGGACGAGAACCACAAGGATGACCTGGGCTGGACTCCGCTGCACGCTGCGGCCTGTGAAGGCCATCGGGCTGTGTGTGCTGCTTTGACAGAGCGGGGCAGCATGGCACGTGTTGGAGAGATGGACATTGAAGGACGCACTCCTCTTATACTGGCTGCCCAGGAAGGTCACTGGAGCACAGTCAGGCTGTTGTTAGACAGACGTTCTCCTATTGATCACAGGGCATATGATGGACATTCTGCCCTGAGTGCCGGCCTCCTGGAGGGCCATTCTGAGGTTGCAGAACTGCTAATGAGGCGAGGGTCTGATACTGATGTCCGTGACGCAGAGGGAAGGCCTCTGATCTACCTCCTGGTGTTGGAGGGTCGCCTTGGAATGGCTACCCTGCTCATAGAGAAGGGAGGCGTACCCCTGGAGTCCAGAGACTCTGAAGGCCGTACATCACTTCACGTTGCTTCTTGGAAGGGATGTGTGGAGATGGTAGACCTACTGTTAAAGCATGGGGCAAACCCCAATGCACAGGATACAGAGGGGAGACCACTAATGCATTCAGTGGCTTGGACTGGACATGCTGAAGTAGGTCGTCGTCTCCTAGGAGCAAATGGTGTCAATATAGACCTTGCCTGCCACCAGGGAGCAACAGCTCTGAGCATTGCTGCCCAGGAGGGACATGCTTACATTGTTGCAATGCTTCTGGAAAAAGGTGCTAATCCCAATCACATGGATAAATATGGCCGTAGTCCAGTCAAAGTGGCTGGGAAAAATGGGCACTTTAACATTGTGAGGCTCTTGGAGAGCTATGGAGCCAAGCCATATGGAATGTTGCCTAACTCTAGTACTTTTTCCCCTGCCAAACTGAACAAGAATGTCCCCTCAGGCAACTCAGGAAGCAATGGAGGAGACGTCACAGCTGCTACCTCCTCCTCTTCAGTATCTTCTCCGGGCTCCACTGCAGAACGATTCAGCTCCATGCAGAGCTCCGAAAACTCCTCTACCTGCCACTCGCTGGCCACCATGCAGACAGTGCCAGCTGACAGCCTCAGCTTTATACAGCAGATTCAACAGCACTCACTGCCCCGTAGTCGTAGCCGACCCTCCACCCTCCCTCCACCGGGGAGCCTCCATGGAAGCAGCAAGAGGCATCCCAAAGGCAGCTCTCCTCCCGCTGTTTCCACAGTCACTGCAATGGTGCACAATTGCGAACTGTCTCAGAAAGGCTTGTCGTCAGGACTTGAATATCACGACAAAATGAGCAAACAAAACTCTAACTTGATAAAAGCAGACAGGATTACTTACACTGGGGGTAAGTGGCACTCAGTCATGGCTTCCCTTGGGATAATGCCAGGGCAAGACAACCCTCCAGTAGGTGGTAAAAACAGAGCTAGTCCTCCTCTGGGCTACCCATATAGACTACAGAGTCCACTTCAAGAGGACGCTTGGGATTCTCCACCCAAGAAGAACAATTTGTCGCCTGCATGCTACAGTTTTACCCCAGTCCTGCCTTGTAGTGCCTTGCCAGAGGATGGTATGGTTATGACCACCACAGACCCACATCTTAATCTAAAACAGGCCATCAAACTGCAGTTTGAGGGTCCCACCAGTGCAGCCTTATACAAGAGAGAGACACCCCTGTGACCACTGCTCCAGTATGTGATCAAAGATAACTATGGCTACACTTTTGTCACAACCATATATTTTGTTTTTTTTACCTTGTTTGGGTATGTGTTTGTATAAAACAAAACTGTTTTATGTCAGCTTCTCCAATGTGAAGATGTTTTGAGATTTGAGATTCTGTTTTTATATCATGTAAATTAATATATTAGAATTTAGTAATTGAGTTGACAGACACATTGATAATGGAAAATAATCTTAAATTGTTACAGATTATTTTGTGGTATCACAATTGAAATAGTTAACAATGGTGGCATACATGTAAAGCATTCACATACATTTCAATTCTAATGACAACATCTCTGTTGAGTGATTGGATATTTTTGCAGTTCAAGGAAAGGCGTTTTTTTTACAAAGTACAATGACTTTCTGGGTTCCGATGAGAGATGACGTGATTACCCACTGTTTCAGAAAGCAAGAGAGAGAATGAACTCAATGGCATCAAAGCCTACATTCCTGCCCTTCCGTTGCCTGTTTTGTGTTTGGAGTTTGGAGCAGGACTATCACAGAAAAGAATTGTTCTCTTTCATTCAGTGAAAAACATAACTTTGTTCATTTTCAATTTAGACCGTATGTTCCCATTGCAACCTAGATATTAATAGCTTAACACCAAACAAGACTCCCTATTTTAGAACAAGTGTCTAGGTTGATCTCTTTTTAAGAAGTCAACAACAGTTTCTAAGAGCGTTAAGTTTCGTGTCTTGATCTTTATTGAAGTCTTTGATATTTACTATAAACTGGCCTTCATCCCCCATAGGTCCATTGCTGACAACCGAAACCAGTTTGCAGAAAAACAAAGCCTGCCAAAGTCTGACCTAGTGTGGGTTTATGATGCACACTAAATAAAAGAGAGCCAAGTTTTACTAACATTGAGTGAGCAGGAAGGAAAGTGAAAATTGGTCCATAAAAAGTGAGGGTAGATGTGGGAGTGTTTATAAATTACAAACTTGTATGTGGCCTAAATACATTTATCATTCCTTATCTGTTCCTTGTTTTTAATTTGATTAATATTTAATTATGTTCATCAATTAAACTGGCCAACGGTGCCATAAGAATTGTCAACCTCTGCCCTGTCTGCTCATTTGTGATTGTGTTTTAAATGTTTTATTTCATGTCGGTTATGTCATGGCTTATGAGATGATAGAATCATGCAGAGATGAAAGCGGCCTCTTGGGATAATAAAACCCCAAGTGCTTTTTGAAAATGGAAACTGGAGAAAGAAGGGGCTCTGCATATAGATGAAAGTGATTTATCCATGATTTTACTGATTTGGTGTATCTGAAACATTTATGTATTTAAACCTGAAAAAATACTTTTCTGAACTACATTTCCCATTTGCACTTGCATAAAAAAACACCAAGATAGCACATCTGTGTGTTTTCATGCATTCATTATTTGTTGTTAACATGAGCTCTTCAGTCAGTATTTGTATTGAGGAGTGGCTTAGAGGCTTTATGATTTTATTAAGTGCACAGAGCCTTTCTTTTCTCCATATTTGATGTTGTTGATGTTATGATCTCCTTAGCTATGCTCTTTACCACATGTTATTCAATGCAGTTACTCGTAGACGGTTACTTTCATGTGTTTTTCAAAAGCAACATTTTTTCGGGTCCTTATTTAAAGATTCATCGTTTTTATTTTCTGATGGGGTTTAAACATCTTTCTATCCATTACTGTGGTAGATTTAGCCTAGAACATGAATATAAACCCTAATAGAAACATTGTTTCTCAGGTGAACTTCTGAATGAACTGCGACTACAATAAGGCTGCATATAATGACACAAAAGCTGACTCGGATGTGGGGTGGGGCTCTCTATAGCCAAGAATACAACCCGGATGTTGTCACTGACGTCATTCTCTTTCTGTTCTCACACGACTGCACAAATGAGCATTTGCAGAGAGCTGAAGGCAGAATGTTTCTGTTTGATGCTGAATTCTCAACCATGTCTGTGAAGATTGACAGCCACACATCAGTGCTTCCAAAATACTACCCCCACTCCCCCCCCCCCTTTTCTTTGTCCCACTCTTGGAACATTTTGTCAAGCTATAAGTGGTGGAATTATGTGTGGCAGGAAAGACAGCAAAGAGAACAAGATGCTCTTTTATTAACATCGTCGCCAAGGTGACCCACATAGAGATAACACAGTGTGCATGCTATTTATATGTTCTAATTGATGGGAAAGTCACCCTACTCCAAGTCATGTTGACAACTGTGTTACAGCTTTTTGTAAGAACGTAAGCAGCATTCAAGCACTTAATCTCTGGGGAGTCCACACCTGCCTTTACTACTGCAAACGTGTATTGGAAATGTGTTATTGTAATATTTGCGGTAAGGATCACATGCCCTGCTTGGTAGACAGGATCCAAAGGTAAACATCAGGTGCAGAGAATATTAGATTGAGCCTCTGGTACTGTTCAAAAGGAATTTTACTCCATATACAATCCGGCTATTTGATGTTGGTGTCTTATGCAAAGGAGCCCAGTCATTTCCACAATTCTTCCTCCACAGTTCAAGTTTTAATTGATTAATACAGTGAGCACATCGTTATGATGTTCCTGTATAAATTAATTAACCTGTGATCCAAACATCTGTTCCTAATGTACACACTAATATAGTATGGTGTTTATTTGATAAGTGCGTGTATTCCAATTTTAATTTTGCTACTTAAATAAATAGTTTTTAACCAATCAACTGCAACATAAGTTTAAGGCAGCTTGGGATAGTTAAGGGTGCTCTTACCTCTTACTATCAGTATTCGTCAATTTGTTCTCTAAGAGTGATTGAACTACGTGTATGTTGAATCATGAAAAGCGAACAAAAAACTAGCCTATGTATATGTAATTATAAGATTGGTGGACAAACATTTTCCCAAAGCTGTTAGGGGAATGACAGAACACCCAGATTGTTTGTATTGATTAAATAAATTAGCTAACTAATCAGAACTGGGTAAGTTAAAGGGCAGGGGTAATGGAGGGCTAGTGAACTGGTCAACGGGGGCAGCTGGCTGAGGAAGAGGAAAGCTGGATGACAGGATGAGCAGCTGGCTAGGAAGCGAGAAGGCTCGCTGCCTGGAGAACAATAGAGAAACAGGATAGTTCATCAGCTAGGAAGCAGCTGATGGGAAACAGCAAGATTTCCTCTGCAGAGAAGGAGATGAATGAAGCCAGACAAAATAAAGGGACTGGGAGGAACTTAAGATCCAGACAGCATGGCTCAGGCTGGGCTTTAAAGGAAGCCTGCAATTGATAAGAAAATGGCTCTTTAGTAACATCTAGTGGCAGTGGCAGAAGAAATAGGGTACAACAATACAAAATGTATGTAGACAACCATGGGTTTTATGTTTTTTTCCCCCACCATTTATATAGATTTTTTTTAAAGTACTTCATAAAATAAGATGCTATGTATCATAATGTTACCCTAACAACCCTAACTCTTGCACAAATGTGCAGGCTATCCACTCAACAACCTAAATTAGATTAAATGATTTAGCTGGCAGTTGGCTAATGTTGAGAGACAAAGAAGTTTGGTGGGGGATTCATTTCTGCATCAGACACAATCAGAGTTTGATGTTTTCTTATTGCTCATAACAAATGCTGTAGATATTGCATTGCATCTTTAAAAAAATAAATAAAAATGTGTTAGTTTATGTGGGTCATATTAGCTACTTCTCATTATACGTTGCCTGTCCACCAAACATACCAAGCGAAGAGTAAATAGGTGTTCCGAGATGTGGAGCATTTCCAGTAAATATTCACAGCAACGTGAGCTGCCAGTCTCAGTAATGTCAGTGCTTGCACCTTGGAAAAAAATACTATCTTGAGCCCTGGAGTTAAGGGCTCAAGGTCACCCTGGAATCCAAGTAAGTCTCATGCTGTAGTTCAGGTTAGCCCTAAGGAAACCCAGCCTCTGCTGGCCATGGTGGATGCTCCAGGAGGGTGCTGACTAATTCAGTGCACAGTCATTTTTTTGAGCTCCATGAAATAACTTTATAATTTTCCCTGACTAGTGTAGATTAATTCACCACACCCGCCGTTTGTTATGATCTTAACTAAACATAAACGTTTTTTTTTTTTAATAAGTTCTTACCAATTCAATCTATGTGCTATTTTGTTTTGCACTAGACACTGCTGTTTCAGACACCTTAATTGTTTCTTACAATAATAATCCCAAACGACAATTTCTGGTTTACATAAGGCCTCATGGTATTGGTCATTAGATAGTTTTCTAAAAATAAACTTTAAATAGTAATACCACTGCATAGAACCCATATAATTAAGGCGCTAGTGTGGAATGGATGATTAAAAAAAAGACTGCACCAACTGTTTGATCTCAGCAGAACAAGTATGAATCACTCGGATGTGGAGGAAATTGATTTAATATGCAAACAAAGCTCTTACGTCGTTCTTCACTTGGCAACAGATGTGAGCAAGTGGGTGTTAGACCCAAGAGATTACTCCTTCAGTTCTCTCTGTGTTCAAGTTCATTTAGTGGTTATTCATTTTCAGCAGCATTCCAATTATAATCATGGTTTTAGTGCTGCGGAATTTAACTTCTGATTCCCCACTAATGCAAGACATGGCTGCATATTGTAAGTGACAACTGATTGACGGTTAGGATAATGTCAAATATTGCTACACCATGATATGTAATGTAGAAGTAGCTGATACAAAATATTTTTATGATAATCTGATTGTATAAAATACTTGTAGATGCAATGTTCATAAACAGATTAATTGTAATATTTTCAAAAATGTCAAAACAAGACACTTAATAATGGCATTTAGGCTATTTTATGTTACTGTGACGGTCACCATTGTATTTCTGGAAAAGCTTAACATTTTGTTCACACACCACACATTTTTACTAAATTGTTATCATTATGCGAGACAACACAAGCCAAATGAGGAAAAGTTAACAATAGACACAAATTCAAATATTTTATTTTATTTGTACATCCAACTCATCACAACTGTTCAGAAAAACACTCTTTAATTATAATAATTACTCTTCATTCTATCGTCTTCATTCTATGTAAAATGCTTGTATTGAAGTATTGACTTAATAATTAAGTAAATAGAACTGATGTATCAAAAGTAAATGTACTGACTGTAGAGTCCCACACATCTCCAAAGACACATTTCACAGGAGAGAATGTGGGAGACAGTCTGGTTTAACTGCTGCTGATTCTCCCACAGCGTACTTTCTGGCATCAGTGCATCCACATGTTAAATACAGAATCCACCAAAGAGCAGTAACATGACAGACACTGCTGGTGAAAGAAGGGAGTGGGAGGACTTAAAAAAGCAACAGAGCTTCACTGGTTTTCAGTGAAAATCTTTTACAGTGTGGAAAATTGTAGAATTTGCAAGAATTACTGAAGCCAATTGAAACAAAATACCACTGGAACCATTCTCTTTTGAGTATATAAAAATAAAAATGCCACAAGAAGAGAAATACATCTCTGAAAGTCTCCTTTTAACCATAACACATTGGTGATAGTGGATGGATGTACATTTTATATTATCTTGAATCTTGTTGAATGCACTAAGTCTATACACACAGTAGTTTATTTGCCAGTTCTAAACTCTGCAGGCGAACAGTTACGGGTGAAAAAACAAATGACAGCATATCCCCGGAAAAATGAAAGGCAGCACACACAGAGACACCATACAATCTTAAATAAAAGTCTGATCTATAATTCGTCGAGCAATTCCATTTGATCCTGAATGGTTAAAAAAAAGCTTGAAACAGAGAAAACTTGCACTACATTAATTGTACACTGAGCACTGTTTTTGCTCAATGCACCGGTATTTTTTTTGTCTCTATAGCTTAGCTTTGTAATTTTTTGCTTTTATGATGAAAGGATAGCCTTAGGCTTACAAATCCTGACTCTGCTCTTACTGTTACGAAACCAAAAGTCAATATATCATTTGGGTTCAATAAAGAAGCTACAGTATCAGCACAGGAGCTGCATTAGGTTACACAGCAAGTATTCTTAAAACATTGTGTTTCTTTAAACACTGACTCTCTTTAGTCCTGGGTCACTTTGTACTGGTATATCTTAATGCAGTGGTGCATGCTGTCAGACACTGCTAGTTGGCCCTCAGGTAGTAGGGTCAGACCACGTGGGCTACTCAGACCCTGTGTGACTATGGGCCACCCCACTCCCTGTGCTGGATATAACAGGACCTTGTGCTGCTCCCCCCAATCCGCTACCAGCACATTACCATCTGTATCTATACATATGCCCCAGGGGCATGCCAGGACCGGCCCCATTCCAGCACATATGCCCAGGACTCTCACTGTGTTCCAGCCTGGCTCCAAGACTTTAATGCAAGGCACCTGACCTGTTTCGTTGCCTCTCTCTGACACAGCTACCATGCCTGAGCTCAAGCAAGCGGCCACTAAGTAGGGCCTGTGGAATCCGGTCACCACTGTGCGCTCCATACGGGAGCCTGTCTTGGTTTCAAGCTTGAGGGCAATCAGAATACCTTTTCGGATATCGGCTATCAAGAACTCATCCAGCCTGGTTACGGTCACACCCCTGGGAGCCTCAAGCTCATCTTTTGCAGAGCCAAATCCTGACCCTCCAAAGGTCTGGAGCAGGCGACCATGCCGGTTGAACACGAGTAGGGCTCGCTCTGCTGCGCAGCTTAGTGCAATCAATCCTTTAGCGTTGACTGCGATGTCAAAGTAGTTCCGACATCGCCTGGCAGAGCCATCAGAAGTCGGGGAGGTCACTTGCTGAAGGACATTGCCCCGAGGGTCGGAAACCTGTTTGAAAGTTTAAATTAAGTTTTAACATTGGTTGCAGCATTATTTGGTACAGCACACACACTGTATGTTGTACATGTCATGAACACAAGACATACCTGAACACGTGCATTTCCGCAGTCCACTATAAAAAGTTGTCCCTGTGGTGTTGCATAGATACCACTCGGCAGGGTAAGGTCCGCTCTACCTGAACCCTGCTTCCCAAACTGCCTGATCAAATGCACTTCTCTAGGGTTGAAGGTTGGGTCTCCTTCCTCCTCCAACTCCACCAGGGCTGGCTCTCCTCTGCCTCTCCTTGGCTCTTGTGCGGAACCATCTATTACAGACATGGATAAAGACCTAGACACCGGGGGTTGTCTCAAACCATCACTTGTCGTTTTCTTCTGTGGCTGTTGCAGACTATTATGACTTCTATATGTTGGATATGAAAGGGTCTGTCCCATGTCAGAGAACCTAGGCCCCCTACAGATAGTTGGAGAGGTTGATGTGGAGCTGGACATGGAGTTGGAGTTGCTACATTTCACCCTCCATACTCCTTGGTGCTCATTCGTTCCACCGCTGATCAATGGACGTGTCTTGTGCGTCAAGTCCACTGCAGACTTTGATAGACGACAATTGTAGTTCAAAGAGCCAGCTCTGTTCATGCTGTAGTCATGAGATGGGCTAACAATAAAAGTATAGCTGGAGTCAAGGCTGTCTGCTGGGGATGGTGCTCGGCCAGAGTCACCATGGGTCCCAAGGGAGTGTTCATCAGAGGACTGGCTGAGGCAAGAGTGAGGTCGGCCCCTGGAGGTGAGGTCTAGGCAGCTTTGGCTAGTCACAGGCTCTCTTGGAGTCATCCTGGGAGATGTTAGGGCACTGTTGCCATATCTCAAAAGTTTGCTATTGCAATCTTGACTCCCTTTTGCTTTATCCCTATCCTGGCTGTCAAAACTCAAGCAGTGACCCAGCTTAGCATGCTCCTGTCTCCGTTCTGGTGAGCGGGACGGCCTCCTACCAACAGTAATCGAATTCTGATTCCTGGGAGAGTAGTGTTTTCCATTACTATTCATCTTATACTCCTGCTCCTTGCCTTCCGTATCCATGTTTTGAAGTACCTTAGGAACATCCAGAAATACGTCCTCCCTGTGTGACTTGAAGGAGGCAGATTCCATTTCATCATCCTGGGAAGACTCCCAGTCAGACTGTTCGCCCTTCAGAAGCCAGGGACTTGTCTTTGTCGAAGAGATCTTTTGTTCCTCCTCTGTTTCGAAATCATTCCGGGTGGAGAGGCTGATCTTTCTGACTACCCTGCCTGATGGTGAGGTCCACCCCTGTCCTTGGTTGCTTTTCTTTTCTCCTGCGCCTTGATGGTTCATGTTGTCACACTGACTATCCTGTGAATGGAGAGCACACATCTGCCCATGTGGTCCACAGCCTCCGACTTGCAGGCACAGGCTTTGCTCCTGAACACGGATATCTCCGAACGCGACGGCATTAGGTTGGGAGCTCGGTTTGAAGTTCACTTTATTCAGGGACACTGAGATTTCCCACGGTTGTAGGAACTCTGAAACCTCCTTAAGCAGTACGTTCTGGTTAAGCCCACTTTCATCAAGACTTGACTGTTTTTGACCCATCTTTTGAATCCGCTGCTGAAGTTGATCTAGTTTACAGAGCCTTTGGTCTAACAGTGACTGGCTGACCCGGGTTGCTGCCATGTTCTCCCTCTGGACCTGCTCCAGATGCTGTTGAGTGTCCCGATGGTCCTGCTCCACCCTCTCCAGAAGGCGCCTCTCTTCCCTGCGTGCTCCCAAGATGGCCCGTACTACACCCTGTTTCACAGAGTCAGTCTCAGTTGCGTGGCGTTCTTGTAAGCGACGCAGCTCTGCCTCTGCTTGGACAAGGTCACACCGTGCCTGGGTTAGCCAGCATGGGGGGGACTGGGGCAGGTGTGTAGAGCAGGGGCCGTCTGACTGATGATCAGGACGAGTGCTATGGACTGGGGTAGGGGAGGTGGAATTGCTACCCAAAGAAGTTCCCAGAAACATCTTGACAACTATCTTCTTGTGTTCAATTTCAGTTCCTACAGAAATACACAATAAAGGGAAGACAAATGCACACATAAACATACAGTACATATATAGAATGGTTGTGATTTAATACTGTGTAGGATCTTTTAGATATTATCTGAGTCAAAATCAACCAAAGTCTTAGATACTGTAACCAAAGGAATTTGTTCATCCTGAAATTTGATCTAATGGCCAACAAAGAAAAGGGTAACTTATTCTCACTCATGTTCCTAAATACTCAGACCTCAATTAGTATTGTATTGTTGTCAATAGCCAACAGTGCCAGACATATTTCACTAAAATTAAAATGACATAATTATCGGATATGGTTTTCTTTGTGTGGAAGTGGACTGGGACACACAGGCCAAATAATCTGTTGTAGTATACCAAATGAGGCACACTCCTACCAAACCAGATTGAACCAGATTGGTCTCTTATTAGAGCTTTTTTTTTATGTTGAAAAGCGAACTGATGTTGATGGAATGGTGATGCCGTTATACAGTGATGCCATAAGAGTGACAAGGACAGCAGGCAGAAAGAACTAACACAGAGGAGAAAGAATGTTTTGAGGTTTTGCACCATGAGATGTATTAGCATTTCAAATGGCAGCAGACAGCCAAAGGCATACAGAGTGAGGCTGAGTGTGGGAGGTAAAGAGACTGCCCGAGTGTATGTCCACACAACAATACTTCTCAACTCCCCAGTAGTCCGAGAGGAATCTGCTTTGATATTTTATTCATGAGCAGAACAAAGCGTGGAGTGACAGTGAAAGATGTGTGTGATGTGTTGTGATAATACTGGAACCCCAGGGAGACATCACATAACAAACAGAGAGCATCATTCTTACTCTACATTAGGACATAAATTGCCCTAAACGTTTTTTTTTTCTCACATTTTTGTCTGTTTCATTTATAAGAATGGATATGGTCGCCATGCATGAGTGCAATATAATGCTTTTTGCTGCTGTTTGTAAAGTAGCAGAAAAACAAGTGATTCAACCAAGCTGTAGGAAGACTCTTTCATTATAAATGTAGTAGCCAACTCTGAAATGTAAATAATATATTCTGTGTTGAAGATTTTTTTTCCAGCGTTGTAATTTCTTAGCATCATCAAACTAATTGACAATGACATTGGAGTCTTAATGCTATTGTCATGAGTGTTAAAAAAGCTCATTAGTATGACATACTGCTTATATTGAACATACAATGAAGATAACTCAGTTATTATAAGATTCCTATTGCACTCTTTCAGTTTGAATTAACTGAAAGGGGTGGATAAGAATTTACATCAATGGATCATTGATTTACACCTCAAACCTAAAGTATTACATTATGAAAGACTGCAGCTGCACAGTATGAGTATAGTCTAAAGTACATTGTTAATATAGAACAATTAAGTGATAATGTTTTCAGTCCCTGGATATGAATACAATAACTATCTGTATGATGATGTTATGATTTGGCAAGTTAGCTCCCTTGAAATGAACTAATATGAAAGCGTGTAGGAATGTTCCAGATTGAATGACGGGAGTTCTGCAGTTAACACGTGTCACTGTGGCCCCATTGACTGACAAAGTGCTTTCCCTCACTTTAAGAATTGCTTCTTCGGCAGGTACAGGCTTGCAGTTAAGTGCCACAGACAGGGGGAGAAAGTCTGAAAGTACTGGAAATGGGACTATACATAATTGAATATCTCAAACCTTATCCATGAGAAACGTACGTGCAGAGTTGCACATGTCAATCACGTTATGGACAAGCAATGTCCAACTCAAATTTTAAGTTGGGTATCTTGTATCAAGGGTATATATAGTTTAATTATAACCCTAACCCCTAACCATCTAAGCAGCCTACTGCAAGTCTTGCTGCGGTATGAGTTACTTAACTCATTACTAATTAAACACATTTTTCATATTAGTTTCTTGTACTTTTGATACTTGAGAATATTTGTATTGGTAAAATGATACATTCAGAACTTGCAATGGACTGTTAATTTTCCATGCGGTGTAGCTATTAAAATGGAGTTTGACCACCAGTGCCATTGACAAGTTATTTACGTTGAAATAAAAGTGGCAGGAGTATCTGAGGCACAGGGCCAGTCCCATCTCTTTGTGTCACCATGTTTCCACACTCACATTACCAAACTACATTATAGATGAGGAGGGTCAAGTTGCTCATTTTGTGAGTGCTGTGGAATGACTGTGTCACAATATGAAAACAGTCAACAAAAGGGAAAACTAAAGTTACTACGACATCTCTGTCTCAAAAACCTAAGGCTACATTTGACAGTTGTTGAAAAATATTGTAATTCAACTATGTGAACAAAAATAGCTGTAAAAAAATAAAACTAAATGCTTTAGACCTATAGGCTATTATTACACACAAAATAGGAGAAGTGGAGAAGCAATCAATCTAATTATACTATATATTAATAAAACAATTAAAATCAGATGCTGTAAGGTGATGAAAAACACAAAGAGATCACTGTCTTACCTGTCGTCAGGTAGCAGTGCTGCTAAGACCCCATGCTCTGCCCTTCTTTACCACGTCTACCCTCTCCCTCACTTCAACCACCAACCCCTGGCCCTCCCTGTGCTGTTTCAACCTCTTGTTGGCTGTTGCTAGGAGACTGCCAAGACAACACCAGTTTCCACCATTTGCAAACTCAGAACATGCATTCATGGTTGACATATTGTCTTTGTCTTGGAGTTGTGTACTACTTTTTGAGAGAATAACACTTTAAATATTAAAGAGTCAGAACAAATTCACCAATAACACAGACCTACAGCATATAGGCTGATGTTCAATAAACTGGCACCTCTTTATAGTGTGAAAAACATCTTTTGAGTAGGTGTGTTGTGTGATGCAATTTGCTTGGAAGTGTGTGTGTGTGTGTGTGTGTGTGTGTGTGTGTGTGTGTGTGTGTGTTTGTTTTACTGGTAATCACAGGGGTTTACCTGCCTGGCGATCTGCATTAAACATTGCATTTTTCAGTCGGTCAGTTCTGGGTTTTAGTGAGTTCTTTCTGAATATTATGTGCTCTCCGTTTACGTTTTTTTTAAATATATCAGTTAACCTAAGTTTTTCTCAATTGATTGATTTATCGCTTTGTGCTAGAATGTAAGTCTCAGTTGGAATAACCTTGAATATGCAATATAGTGACATTATGTTGCAACTTATACTTTTCAATTAACCTCAATTATGTTCTTGACTGTTTATTTCTGCACTGACTTGAATTCCTTTAAAGTATGCTCAAAGGCCTACTTCACTGGTTGGAATATGAAGGTGTATTGAACTCGGAGATCCTATGAAGTATAAATGTGCAAAAAAAATTGAAATCGGATCATCCTAGCCTGAGAAAAGGCAGAAAGAAACACTCTTTCTGCCTTTTCTCAGGCTAGGATGATCCGATTTCAATTTTTTTTGCACATTTATACTTCATAGGATCTCCGAGTTCAATACACCTTCATATTCCAACCGGTGAAGTAGGCCTTTAATGGTTGCCTAGACACTGCTGCATTTGTTGTGACATTTTTCCTCCTCTCACTAAAAATAGAAGATAATGAGTTATTTGTCACCGTTACATTGGTATCAAGATGTCATAACATTGTTTGACATTTCACCTTCATTAACTAGTACAAAACTGGAGTTGGACATTCAAGTATCTTGGCTTTTTAATAGAGTAGACTTGCTCCTCAAAAACAGGCTTCTCTGGGGTTTCTGAAACCAGGATTTATAAACATATAAACTTGAAAATTGTGATACTCTTCTTGGGAAAGTAGACATGCTTGATAGTGCATGATTGGATGGGCTTCAGCGCCTGAAATGGATGAATAATAAATGAACACTGCTGGGGATTGGTGCGGTGAGTATTTGAACATTATAATGAGGGTTCCTATACACTATACAGTCTATTATAGGAGTTGTCCCAAGGTAAATTAAAGGGGTCCCCATATAATTACAAAATATATGTTTTCCTGTTTTTCTTGTTACATTCTGGATAGTTTCACATTTTTAGAGCTCTAAAATCCTTCAAATTAGACTTAAAAGAGGTATATACCAATAGTACTTTTCTATCAGGAGATATGTTCACAATGGGAATGTACAATGGGACAATATAAACACTCCCCACCACCCAGGGTCACAACAAGACGACAAAGAAAGGACACCAGGACCAATGCAATATTGCTAGGCAAAGAATTTATAAATTAATAAAAACATTCCCTTTGTAGTGTTCTTCTGACAGTTTCTTCCCACATTGTATTTTTTGTCAATTTTTTTTTCTAATGATTTCAAAACATAGAAAAATATTTCTGACAACATTCATCATTACATCATTTTTTTTTAGCATGATTTTCCATTCTGTCCTGTTGGTTATTATTACACATACCTCTGCATTTCTGACCCATTGCTTTGTTTTTGTTTTTTTTACAGTATTTACACATTTAAAATCAGTCCATATGGTCTTTCAGCTTCAATGGGACACCATCCAGAGCATGTTTTGCATAGATCACAATTAGTCTGGGAGGGGGTTTAGACGTCAAAGCTTTTCAAAGTAAAAGGGGGGAAAGTGAGGAGATAACGCATCCGGTGATAAGCATTACAACTGAAAACATGAAAAATACATTTCCAAAATGGCAAAAATAAACCGTCTAACAGTACATGCGTTTGCAACTGAAATGTGTTGAAATGGCAACAGCCTTTTCAGCTTTTCTTAGCTGTGCTGCTGCTTGAAATGTAAAAAAATAAGAGTTTGTTTTTTTAATTCCAACATTTGTTTGGGGGGGGGGGGGATCAAAAAACGACACATAGCAAAATCACAGAAACTGAAAACATAACATGCTCTTGATTTTAGCCACAAACAGAACAAATTAATTAGAAAGATCCTGGTTTTAACTCATCGACGGGTCAATTGTAGTGTATATGTCTGTCCACACAGACAACAGAAGAAAAAAAGAAAACCCACACACACTAAATGTGACACTATTTTCTGAGGTTTAAGCTTTGGGTTTTTACAACTCATCACCACCACTGTCTTTGTCTGTTGTCAATGTCAGACAAAATCGAAAATATGATCTAGAAAATGTTTATCAACCTCCAAAAACATAAGACATTTTGAAGCCCTAACTTGTTATTGTAAATAGATATGCACATTTGACTAGTTTTTAAGGGTTTACATTACACCAAGATGTTTTTAGTGACACTTTCCATTGGAGGAAATGCAGTTAACCAGAGCAACATACCTTTCTAAATGCAAATACAAATCCCTTTCTAAATGTAAATATTAAAGATTTTAATCAGTATTGATCTGTGTATTGATCCGTGTGTGTTCCTTAACAGTTGTTGGTCTTACTTTTCTACCCACACAGAAAGCCATTTGCTGCCATTCATTTTTCTGCAGTGAAAAAACCCACTACCAGTAAGCGAAGTAATCCATCACAGTAACCATGCAGCCTTGATTATAGTTGTCAGACTCTCTGTGTCATTTCCCCCATTTAAGTGCTGCACTTAACGTAGACTGTGATCCGACAATACCGGGAATAGGTCTAAGTCCCTGGTAGGAAGAAAAACCCTTATAAAAAAGCAGCCCATTACAAACCTTATCATATTTATGGTTTTGTATCCTTAAAAAATAAATGAATATAAGTATTAATATAAGTAAAAAATGCAGTGAAAGTGACTGCGGGAAATGTAGACAGGTGTACATGGGTTAAAATCTAAATCGCAATGTAGCACCAAATAAACTCGGTGAGTCCAATTTGATCTCAAAGTTTTCCATGTATTTGGCCATATTTTACAGTAATTGTATCAAACAGAGACACATTGTCTTTGGTGTTCTCAAATTTCATCACAGAAATACAGATAACTGACTAGAAATTGCTTTGTTACAATATGACCTACGGACCAATCAAGTGACAGACATGAGAAACTGAGCATTTACCGTCACGCTCAAAATACGACCTACTGTACCTTTAACAGAACTGTTTGTAAAAAAAAAATTGTTTCAGTAGAAAACACAATCTTGAGTGTTAAAGTAGAGGAACCTTTTCTTTTTCTTTTTGGTGCAACAAGGGACATATTAATCTTATTCTGCAGACACGGACCAGGGGAACAGATGGATGGACTGATGGCAGTGGATAAAATACAGAAGTGATTTCTCTCCTAATTCCATTAGCCCGAGTGAGAACATTCAGCGTAAGACGTCTTGTTCTTTTTGCCGTGTCTGATTTCTGCAGGCACCAGGATGACTCACTCACTCACTAACCGCTAAAACCTATCGAATGGAAGCTCAGTGCTATGGCACCAACCAAAAGAAAAGAAAACTTCACCTTAATTATTGACTTATTATTTCATTACAAACCTGGCCTTTATTGGCATGCAGACACTCCTAACTAATGGTATCTAAAAACTGTTTGGGCAATACGAAATGTGTTCAGAAAGTCTATAGAAAAAGTGAGTTAGTTGGGCAGTAATGAAAGTACGACATTTACAAACACTATGGCTTTGACAAGTTGAGAAGGCCTCAACTTGGTGAGAAGGATGAATACAAAATGATGTAGTTTTCAGTTTCAAACATGGCGGCAACTGTTCAGCAGTTTCTCTGCTGCTTAAAGTTGAGGGATAATGGCTAGTATATGCGGAAAAAAAACCAAATAATAATAATGACTTCCAGGGAGATAGCGGAAAATAATTACAAATGACCAATTTTATAAATGCAAAGCCTCAAAGATAAAAAAATTCAAATAGAATTTTTGTCTTGGCAAAAAGCTTATAACACTGTGCGGCTGCAACTTCATTCAACCTTCAGACAAGCGAAAATAAATTAAATGCCGATCGCAACTCTAGCACTGACTCCTCTTCATCCTCACATAATATGCATTTATACTTGGTACCTCACCGTGAAATGGAGTATAGCTAATACACTAATAATAAGGGTATGTTAGTGTTAAGAAAATAGCAGCATGTTAAAGTTCCCAAGTTGTTCAGTCGTGTGTTCAGTTTGGCTTGTCTCAACCAAAAGAGACCAAAACTTTGCTTAATAAAACTAAAAATGGAAAAGTGAAATGGAGGACTGCTTCTTCTTAAGCTCACAAGCAAAAGACGTGTTTAAATAAAAACTTAATTGAATGCCTAACAAGGACCTTTTTCAACCGTCAGTTTAAAGTAAATACCAACGCTTCAGAGTAAAAAAAAAATACCTTCCCTTTCCTGCCTATTTGTATCTGTATAGTCTTTTTAAAAAAGACCAAATGACACACACAAAAGGTTTGAATTGTAAAGCAGGCGCTGCCTTTTCAATGCCACGGCCTCTTTTATGGCAACAGGTGAATGAACGGCTGTGAAGAGCTGGCATCACTTCTTCAACTACACTCACACAAACACACACACGCGCACTCACACACACACACACACACCTGCTCCCACACGTTGCTGATATGTCTAGAAAAATGGTGCAAATGCAAAAAGACAAAACACCTTTAAAACAAGATATTAAAAAAATGTCCATTAATTATCCAAAGTTTTTTTCCCCAGTAGATGTGTGGAGGCCGTGCTGTCACAGCAGAGAGAGAGAGACAGACAGAGAACGTTCCCTCACCTGTTTTTTCCAGTTTTCATCGATGGATAAATGAAGCAGTGCAGCAGCCTTTTTAAAAAAACAAAATGGACATTTGAGATGTTACTAGGAAACACTTGATACGTTTTTTTTTTTTCTTCGGTTTTCCTTGATCGAGGATGAAAAGCTGGTCGTACAGAGAGAGAGAGAGAGATGGCAAGCGCTTTCAATGATTTCCTACAAAACTGATTTTTCTTTGTTGGTGTTTGTCGTGGACATTCTTCTCCTCTGTGCCGCCTTAAAAGAACACATCCAAACTCAAAAAGATAACCGAGTGTCGACTAGCACCAACTATGTGCACCCTATTTCTTCTATATCTGTGGCTTCACTGTGTCACGTTTATACCATACGACCATGGTATGTGTATATGTACAAAGCTCCCAAATCTCAAAAACATTTACTGAGATTCTTCTGTGTATAGAATGCAACTATAATACATGATATGCACATTATCATATAAGTGTACATATGAGGGGGACCAATTTGTCCAGTCTTATAGGGTCTATCCTATAATGATTTTGGTACAAAAATGCCACTGTTTTCATCTCTCGCGCTTGTCTTTTGTCATAGCAGAGACAATGATCCTCTGCGGTGACAGTAAAAGTCTCAGTGCTCCAGTCTGTGAGGTGAGAATCCCATAGAATTCCTTGTTACAGTCCAAAACAAGAATTAAACGGAGGCTTAAGTTAAGAGCAATAGATTTGAGTTGAGGAGTTTTGCCCTTTTCTATTCCTCTGCCTCCTGGCTGTGGGGGAAGGGCAGATTGACGGAGTGCTCTTGAGCCAGGGCGGCCAGCTCCTTGAGGAACTCGCAGAAGATGACAGCGCAGTAGACGGCGTTCTTGACCCGCAGAGCCTCGGCCTGTCTCTCCAGCCCCGACGCCCCCCCTGCTCCCCCTCCTTTGAACAGGGCGCTGTGCAGTGACTGGCCCCCGTCCCGGACGTGTGCCAGGGCCAGCTGGGCGGCGTTGCGAGCCCGCGTGGGGCTGTTGGTGTGGCGGAGGATCAGGTCTCCCAGAGATGGCTTACGGCTTTTCACTAGGAACAAGGGAAAAGCATAAGTTAGTGGGGGGGCAGTGTATGGGTTGTTTGCTGTTTTCATTTAATTTAAAAAAATGTTTTCCAGACATATCAAACAAAAATCAAACATATCAAAAATACAAAACAAAATGAAAAGCATTCCATTGATATGCCTGGAAAGGAGAAGGAAGAAGTATTAAACCAAGTTGATGCGAACGTTTTGTTTTCACTTCTAAATTGAAGGTAAGGGGTCTTTAGAACAGTTTTGGTTCAAGTGTCAAGAAACCGGACCAGATTGTATTTTTTTCAACCTGGATTAAATCCTTCAAAAATTCATGATTTTGATTGTGGCCATTTTGGTAGATGGGCAAAACTTTTTTTAAATAATTTGGTCTGGAACCAAATTTGTTCTATATTCTATATATATTGAATTGGCTTACATTTTAAAATGAAAACAAAACATTTGCATCAATTTGAAATGATCCAGGCACCCGACTACGTTTCTAGGTCACAATGTCGATAACAAGGACATTCAATCTAGCTGAAACTCAAGGAGGGCTTTAAGACTCTACAGGGCTGTACATTGGCTCACATTGACAAGACTTTGGTCTAAGAATAAAACTGAAACAAAACACAAAACACAAAACACAAAAAACTTACTGTCGTCTGAGTCTGAGTCGTCATCTTAAAACAAAACCAAATAGGGAAATACGTTTTATAAGATTTAGAGTGAGTGGTCAAATGGTAACAACTACTCATCACGCTATATTAAAAACTTGCCTTCACCTGTTAAAAGTGATTTATCATCTCAAATGTTAAAGCCTTCATAATTAACTCAATCCCATGTGAAGAGGTTTCTCACAAACACTCTCTCTCTCTCTCTCTCTCAGTCTGATGGATGATTCACTGTATTCCCATGCTCACCCAGTGAATCAGAGCGCCGGAGGGGAGGCACAGCTGCCGGTGAGTCAGCCCAGTCCACTTTGCCCCGGGCCACCAGGTACTGCTGGGCCTTCCTCAGCATGGAGGGGAAGTCTTCATGGGACGCTGCAAACGCCTCGATGCGGTTCTTCACCGAACCTAGAACCTGAAGAGCAGCCACAGAAATAGGTTACCAGCGGAAAAACACAGGAGACTTTTTAAATTGAAAGGCTTTATTATTGCAATTATGAGTGTGTGTGTGTGAGTGTGTGTGAGAAAGTGTGAGTGCGTGTGCGCAAATGAGTCACTGTAGTATTAGGCAACCAGTATCTAAGAATATAGACAGAAATAGAAAAATACACTTTTTATGCTAATGGATTGTGGGCCTGAGGCTCCTGGAACAGCTGGCACAGAAGTGAGGTGGGCTGGAAGGGGACCACTATTCATAAACCCTTTTTAAAAAGGTACAACTATAACAGTGTGTGCACTGAAAAATAAATGATGGTGCTAATACAAAGCCTATGCTCTGTATCCATAAACTGGCATGTAAACAAAGTGGGTCCACTGTAGCTAGCAACATGCCCTTTCACAGAGCCTAGGCTGTGTATTAACACTGGCTTTTTCCAGTGCACACACACACAGTACAGTCAGGTAGCGGATCGTGAGGAGATATTCACCGATATCTCTGTATATAGACAAAAAGTGAGTATGATAACAAGAGTTCTCCAGAATCACTGACTCCACCTTTAATGCACTTGCAGTTCAATAGAGAGCAAGGGGAGCACTCTTTTAGGCATATCAACATATCAGAGGTGTTGTGTAGTTCAGACTATTGTACCTGGATCAGTGAC
Organism: Ammodytes marinus; assembly: GCF_949987685.1. Taxonomy (NCBI): domain Eukaryota; kingdom Metazoa; phylum Chordata; class Actinopteri; order Uranoscopiformes; family Ammodytidae; genus Ammodytes; species Ammodytes marinus. The sequence continues at coordinate 25,697,766 of NC_137216.1, forward strand.
TTGACACTGGGTTGGAAGACCATGTTGGTGTTGAGCAGGAAGGAGCGTAGGAGGGGCTGAGGGTAGCAGGCCAGCTGGGCCACGATGCCCGTCAGCAGGATGTTGACATACAGAGAGTTCTGGAGCATGTTCTCCAGCTTAGCAAACAGAACCACCATAAACGGACCTGCACACAGAAACATGGATGGATCAATGAATGGTAAATATGCAACACATACACACACATACACTGCGATGCAGTCAGAGGCATCTTTGACAGCTTAGAGGTGTAGAAGCATTGAAACTGTGAAGAGGCAGCTGGTGCTTGGACAGCTTGCAGAGGTTAAATTGGGACATTTAGTGTTGCTGCCACTTTGGTGATTCAGGCAAAAACATCGTTTTTTTTAAGCACTCTTCAATTTTGAGATTTTGGGCAATTTCGCTTCCACATGTACAATTAAAATGTCCCAACTTTTATACTTAGGTGTTTATTTGACTAGACTTTGTCTGTTTGTGCCTCATATTTCTCCTACACAACCATCTTTAACGGGCATTATGTCAACATTGTTTATTCGTTTTGTATTGTTACTTCTGAAGCTTTTACATCGACTGACTTAACAAAAAAAAAAAATGCATGCAGCAAAATAGCCGCGGCATCAACAACACAACATGACTCTCACCTGTGTAGGGCTGAGAGACAGGCTGATTTAACGGTCTAGCAGGACTACAGATGCCCACCAGCGCCGCCGATGACACTTCTCCCTGAGTGTCCCCCGTCAGCTTGACCTCCAGGGCCTGGGACAGCTGCTGGTCCTCCTCCTGCCTCTCTGTGTGTGGAGCCTCCCTGACAGCTGCTTCCTCCAGCCTGCTAGCCGCTCTGCTGCGCTCTCTCACCCGCTCCTCCAGCTCCCTCAGCTCCTGTGTGAAGGCCTCTATGCTGATGCCCTGGCCGTTGGAATCCCCGGAGTGTTGCGGTTCGCCCGGCGCCTGCTCTAGAAGCTCCTGTATGAGGCTTTCTACCGACTGCTGCGTCTGGTGGTGGTTAGCGTCTGGAAGATCTGAGGTGGTTGCAGCGTGTGGGTTTTTCATTGAGGTGTCGCCGGCTCTCTTGGGCTGCTGTTTGGTGTCAGTGGACGTTATTGGCTGAGAGGAGACAGAGCTCTTAGAGGGGACCTGGTTGGGGCAATGAGGTTCTGCGTCGCTCATTTCACTGTTGGTACTAATGGACTGTGGCGGGAGAGCGGAGCAGTTTTGAGTGACGAGCGATCCGTTTTGATTTTCATCCAAATGCTGCTGCTGCTCCCCCAAGTCTCTCTTCACCTTCTTTACCTCCAGCCCTCTGTCTCGATTGTCTGAGCAGCCGTCCCCCTGCGCCATGTTTCCGTTGTACATGGCCTGGTAGTTAACGGTGATGGCGGCGTTTGGAATGTGAGGGTCTGATGAAGGGGCAGGGACCATGTGGGAGGTGGATAACGGGGTCGGTGAAGACGAGTTGGAGGAGGAAGAGGAGGGCAGGAGTTGAGGTAAAGGCTTGGGCAGCAGCTCCTCTCTCTGAAGGCTGCGCTTCTTGGACCGCGGCGTGAGACTGATGCAGTTGTTTTTGCCGATGGTGACGTCCCATTCGCCGCTGTCCCGCTCCGTGCTGCTCCACTCGGACCGCGCCGACGCAACAACGGCCGCCCTCTGCTGGCCTGGAGGGGTGTTACTACTGCCGCTGCCACTGTTCACTCCCTGGGGGAAAGAGAAGTGCTCGGGGACCATGGCTATGGAGGGGTTGGAGGTAGGGGGAGGCGGCGGTGCAGGGACAGTGTTCGGAGAAGGGTTCTCTCCATCGTAGGGCGCCGACCAGTCGCGGCAGGCCCAGGAACACAGCTCGATGCTCCGCCGGGAGTCTTTGAGGTACTCCAGGTAACCCATGTCCCAGTCCAGACACTCTGTAAGGCTCTGCTGCTGCTGCTGCTGCTGCTGCTGGTGCATGGGGCTTTCAGGGGACAGCGGACCGTGGGAGCTGGAGGGACCCGAGGGCAGAGGCTCCGTGCCTGTGGGCGTAGAGGGACCCCCTCCTCCTCCTCCTGACCCTCCACCGCTGCTCTGCTGACGGATGAAGAAGGACAAGCGGGACGGGGTGCTGGGTCTGGGAGGGGTTGGTGACTCAGTGCTGGGACTGTTCAGTACTGTAGGAGGACAAACAACACAGTTGGTAAATTCTATCAAATGTACTGGCGCTACAATGGGAGAAAAAAAACCATTATACCCACGTAACACATTGAACTCTTAAAAAGACAATTAAAAATAATGATCTGATTTACTTAATGTGTGGGTGTGAACATTAATTAACAGATTCAATAAGATTTTGCACTGCTTTCACTTGTTTTTCTAAAGACTGTTTTGCCAGGCTGTACTCTGACCTGCCAGTACTGCTGAAACAAAGACTAACGTAGCACAATAAAACACAACACATGTTAGACACCAAAACACAGCTGCTAGCCTGCTGGTGCTAACACTGACTGCGGGTGCCTCTTCCTCACTGACTGCATCAGTCACAACAACCTGTAACTCCAGCTCCTGCCATTACAATTACTAGACATTAATTATCTTTATTCAAAAGCACACTTTACCAATGTGTGTGTGTGTGTGTGTGTATAAACAATATTAATCTTGACACCTACAGTACAGGGTTCTGCAGGTTAGTTTACAGTTAGTTTCAAATTTTAATTGAAAAGTATTTTTTCACCCCCAATCGAACAATGAAACTTTTCAGTGTTCCCATATGGACAGTTTCTATCAACCAAAGTCTCCTTTGTGTGTGTGTGTGTGTGTCTAGCTCACCTTTGCCCCAGAATGGTCCCTCCTCGTCAGCAGAGGGCGCTGTGTTCTGCCGGCAGCACTCAGGGATCAGAGACAGGAACTTGTTGGCTGACTTCCCGTACATGTCCGTCTCCCTGATAGCGCGACGCTGACTCAGCATGACATGGGTACAGGGCAGTAGATACCTGGGAGAAAACCACACACACACACACACAAATGCACAAAAGAAAACATTTAGTCAATATCTGGCGATTTTGGTGAACTTTAGCAACACGTTTATCAAGATTCCCAACATTATACGGGGGATAAAAAAGCAAGAGGTACAAAGTCACAGACGACTGGATGTTCCATTTTAGGTTTTTTTTAAATGTTAAATGTGGAGACAAAATTGTCCCCTATCCGTTTGGGGAAAGAGGAAAACCAAACAGAGACCTTCGAAGGACCACTAAAGACATACAGTGACTTTGTGAAACATAGATCAAGCTACAGTTCATGTGTTTTTGTATATTAAATGAGCCTATATATTATATTTAATTAAATAGAAGACTTTTGGAGACACGCTGAGGTGTGCAGACCAACCTGAGAACGAGCTGCAGCATGACGTCTTCACAGTTCAGAGAGAGAAGAGTTCTGAAGAGGCTCAGCGAAACCATGCAGAGCTGCAGCACACAGACACACAGACACACAGACACACAGACACACACACACACACACACACACACACACACACACACAAAAACACACACACACACACACACACACGCCAGTTAGAAAGATGTTTAAACCTGTGACTAATTGGAGCTGTGTCTTGTGTTTAGTCCTATTGTTGTATCATGTGAGTGATGAACAAAACTACACACAAAAAAAGACCTAAGTTGTCAAAACCCAGCTTTCCTTAAAAGTTCTACTCTGTATTGTCGCCCTCTAAAATGATGTTAAAACAAGATGACAGCCATTACCAAACACCTTAACACCACGCTTTTCTCCATAGTGACAGTAATGCATTTATGACACGTATAACCACTTTACATACTTATTCTGAAAAAAAAAAACAATACTTCTTTGAGCCCTCGTCTCACCCACACAGCTCAGTTGATATGAGGACCTCTCTAGACCCTCTCACACAAACACACACACATCAAGCATCATCATCATATGGTGTCATACCCTTGAGTTGCTGCTAATGCGTGTGAGCAGTGTGTCCAGGATGGTGTCGTTGTCGTGGCGATGCAGCAGGATGAAGCGCAGGAAGGTTTTGAGGAGGGAGGTCTCTGACACACTGCGCAGGAACAGGTCCAGGTAGGCTGTGCTGGCTATCATCTCGTCCACCGATGACTGAAACACCAACACAAATACACACACAAATACACACACACACAAGGAAAAACAGGAATTTAAATCAAAACTGTGCAAAGGGGACAGTGAGAGTACTGGGGGCGCTCGTGGTGTATTGGTTAGAGCACTCCACTACACTACACTAGAGGTTCAGTCCTCAGAAGCAGCAGACCCGGTTTGAATACAGGTTCATCTCTGTCTCTCTGCACTATAATTAAAGCCAAAAATTTAAAAAAGAAAGAAGTCTGCTACTATTTTTCTTCAAATAAAAAAGATATATCTTCCAGTAACTCAAGAGGAACCAAATCAAAAGTGGTGTACTGTCATCTGGTACACTTGATTCTGTCAACCCCCCCAAAAAAAAAAATATATATAAAAAAATATGAAAATTCCACTTGCAGCTGGCTATGCAGAAAGTTTTTGGTGGTTGCAAAACACAAACTTGGTAAAGTCTTTTAACCTATGTGATGATGTCAGAGATGATCTATTGCTACCTTATGCAGCGCGGGGCCCATGACCGGTACGAGGAAGCCGTTGTGGAGGTAGTCCAGGAGCTGTGAGCGGACCAGAGGGTGAGCCACCTGCACCACAGCGTTACAGAACTCCAGAGAGTTCATGAAGAGAACCAGAGATGACACGCCCATCCAGTCCTCCCTCCGCAGAGCGTGCCAGTCGTCCCCACGAACCTCAATCTTCCTGGGGAGGGACGAGTAGAGAGCGCTGAGGCCCGTAGCCAACACCTGGAGGGAGAGACGGAGGAGAGGCTTCACATAAGACTGCTGGTTCACTAGACAGCTGTGTAGCCTTAACGCATAATGTTTTTTTCTGCAGATTTTCATAGATGAATTACTTGATTTTGTAACAATGGAAATAACCAAAAACCTAATCACAAATTATATTTTGTACTGCTGGTCTGACAAAAAAGTATTTTCTGCCATTTAATAAAAATAATTATAGAAAATGCTTAATCATTAAAGAAATAATCAGCAGATAAATAAATAACTGAAGTAATAATAAATTGCAACCCTAGAATAAATCCCATTATGGCAAGGCAAGTTTATTTATATAGCACAATTCAGACACAAGGCCACTTAAAGTGCTTTACAGGGGCAAGATTAGAATACATAAAACACATTATAAAACATTTAAAAGCGAATAAAAGAAGCAAATAAAATAAAAATTGCAGGTTAAAATGGAAACAAAAAAGTCTTCAGACTCGATTTAAAAGAACTGAGAGTTGCAGCAGACCTCAAGTTTTCTGGGAGTTTGTTCCAGATTGTTGGTGCATAATAACTAAAAGCTGCTTCTCCTTGTTTAGTCCTAACTCTAGGGACTGTAAGTAGACCTGTCCCAGACGACCTAAGGGCTCTGGACGGTTCATAACGTATCAGCATATCAGTAATGTATTTTAGCCCTAGAAATTTATGGTTCCTAGAGTCTGAAAATATGGATAATAACCCTACATTGTCCCTGTTTAAGACCTAGAGATGGTATTATTATAATAACCTATGGATAAGCTTCATAACTTTCTAGTATTCGTAGACACATTTGAACAAAAAAAAAAGTGCCTCCTTCCATGAGGTAAAGGCAGCCCTCATATAACTTTGTGTTTTGACAACATCAGATGACATTTATGAAACGGTATTTATGCATTTTCTCTTGCCAGTGAAAACACATGAAGGAGGAACATGTTCTTGCTAACCCGACTAAGGAAAAGCAAGCAAGTCAATAATCCAAATTTAGCAACAAAAAAAGAAAAGAGCTCTGCACTGAGATAGCAAGAGACTGGAGAAGGAGTGTGTTTGTGATGAGCGAAACGGCCTACAGTACTACGCAGCTCAACAACCACTTATATAGATGTCTAACCATCTATTTGCTACATCTACAAATGTCAAATAAACTGGTTAATGTGGTCCTTGCTGCCACCTCCACTGGTCCTTGTAGCCTTGTAAGTAGGTCAGAGCGACACTTCTGGAAGGAGGACGAGCAGAAAATAGCTGAGGCTGCTCTTTGGCACCACAGAGGAAAAGATAACAGTATACTGACCACAGTATTTCACAATGGTACACAAGCAGACAAACCGTTTTAAAGCTAAAACTTGGGCCAAAGTTGCTGTATTTTTAGGCTGTCAAGGCTGGCAGAGAACAATTGAGGTCAGTGATTGAAATGTACACACACACACTTGCATCATACTGTGTCGCCAATTAAAATGAATACAGTGTGTAAATATACTCTAATTTATAAAACATACATTTCAAAATTGCAATCAAGCAGCATATGGCTCTTTATTAACACCTAGTGGTCGCTGGAAGTAACTACAACAACAACGGCAAAACAAAACAGCTCTTTGGTCTTCTTCCACAATCTTCTTTAATCTTCTACCCATCCGAACAAAACGTTTTAATCATCATGGTAGATTTAAAACAGGATCAAAATGAACAGAAGATCCGTTTTGTTTTCCTACATTATTTACTTTAGGTTCTCTGCTACATATTTGATCATGGGGTACGTTTTCAGTTAAGTCTTTTGATAAGCCTTCCTGGTATTATAGATCCCCCCCTCCCCCCTTGTATGATACAGTGATCTGTTTATCTTAGACATTGTCAAAATATCATGTTGGGGAGTGAGGTGGTTATTTTTTAAGTTGTGTACAGGAAGCCTTGAGAGAGAGCTGATAGGATGTAGATAAGAATTAATGCTCCATCAGAGTGCACAGTCATGTCCTTCCCCCTTCCTTTAAAACGCACATCATCACTGATGCACCAGAGATCGACAGCATAGCACATCTCTCCTTCTTAAAAGCATTACGGAAAGCGTGCCAGGATTCTACATTATAAGCTGTCCACAGCTATCACATCATTACAGAGTACTGGGTCATATAGTGTGTATATACTGCTGATGGCTTTTCTGGAAGATTTGAGTTTGATTTTGCCAGTATAGGTTCAGCTACCAATAATATCCTATGGCCAAAAATAAAAAATAAAGTGAGGAAAAAAAATCTAAGGCCCAATGTAGGGACCAGGTTGAAAAGTAAGGTAGCCATTATTTATGACAAAGTTTTAATTTAAAAATAAATAAATAAATACAACAAAAAATATAGCTTAGTGCCAGGAAATAGTTACATCCAAGTCCAGTCCAATTTTTTTTGATGACACTCAATATCACATACAATCTGTCTGCATTACTGTGAGAACAAATGGAAAAGATCCCACATCTGTAACCACATCCTCTACCCAGTTAAAATGGAAAACTCAACCACACATAATGGTTTCCAAAGTGTCTCACCGGGCAGAAGTAGGAGTTCTCTGCGATGTAGCGAGCCACTGCCTGGTGACTGGCTGAGGCCGCCATGACCAGCAGCAGGGCGTCGCGGGCCTGCTGACCGATGGCTCCGTCCCGGTGGATGAAGGGAACCAGCAGGGAGAAGATCAGCAGGTTGGTGGAGCCCTGCTGAGCCGGAGCAGCCCGGAACAACATCTCTAGAACCACAGGCTGACGGGCCATGGACACACACACCTGGGGAGATTAACATCAGTCACAGTTAAAAACAGTCATATGATGTAGTAACAAATAGTGATGAAAAATCAGGTCTAATGGGCCTAAATTTGTCAAATAAAGAATATGTCAAAATAGGACAAAGCCTATTGAGACAGCCCAGCTCATGTGAAAGCCCTTTCAGGTATTGAGTAAAGTTATGATTTGTTCCAGCGCTGACAGTTCAGAAACAAATGAGTACTGGGCAAAGATAACTTCATTGCGATAAGTTCAATGTGATCTTGTCAAATGTAGTGTAGTAGTAAAAAAATTAAACAAAAAATATGCTACAGTTGAAGAAGAAATGGGTATAACCTTACAGAAACACTGTGCAGGGGAACCCTAACACACACACACACACACACACACACTAGAGAGATACATAGACTGTATGTGAATGTACCTGATTGAGCAGCAGCACCAGGCTGTTCTCCAGTACTAAAGGACAGCCTAGTTCTGGGTCAGCGCAGGCTCCCAGCAGTCTGAGCAGAGGGTGAAGGACGGCTGTGTGCTGGAGCAGAGGCTGCTGGGACTGTCCTATCAGCATCTCAAACAGCTTGAGCAGCGCCCCCTGGCTGTCGGGGTCCAGGCCGCGGCGCAGGTGCCACTGGACCAGGCGCTCCAGAATGTTCTCTGTGACCACCAGCTCCAGGATGGGGCCCATGGGCTGCACACCGGCCCCTCCGTCAGGGCTGTCGGCCGGGCGCTCCTCAGCCAGGAGGCACAACATCTGGTCCGTGTGATTCCTCACGGCCGTCAGGTCGTCGCTGGAGGACGAAGGCTCGTGCTGCTCCAACACCCAAGAGACCTGGATAGAAACAGGACAGTGTTTTAGGGTAATGGTTAGCTTTTAACATAGAGGTTGTTTTTTGAGGAGTACAAATGTAGCATACGATAGTGGTGTCTTTAGGCTGGTGTTAATTCATTAATCTCGACACTTTGACACATTAGGGAAAGCGAAGGTATAAATAATGGTTGAATTTTATTTAACTGCCTAGGTTTTAGGGTATTTTCTGTTCCTCATTGAAACAGTGTCTGACTGTCTGTGACAAGATTAAATAATTGCATAATATTGGTGTAAAAAATACTAAACGTTGTGAAACTTCTTCTTCAGAGATCTACCAGTCAGCATGACTGCAGTGGTTATGAGTTTGCAGACCTGTGAGCAGCTGGTGCAGATAAAATGTTGCGCAATGTAAATTTGTGTTTGTACTAGAGGTGGGCATAGATTTTTTTTTTTAATCTAGATTAATCTAGATTAATTTTGGAATTAATCTAGATTAATCTAGATTAAAATGGCTCATTTGAATTCATTCATAATATGTGTGTGCTCCTAAATAATGACTCAAAGTAAGTCTTTGAGAACGTGTTTCTCAAGCCAGGTGGCGCATCAGACCAGGGGCTCATCTCCTGTGCAGGTGCACACCTAATGCATCAAGTTAACTTGCGTGCAGAAAGAGGATGTCACGGAACTCATGTCCGTTAGCTTTTCAATATAAGACTGTCAAAATAAAAGTCCCGCAAAACAATCGTTATTTTGGGGATTAACTTCTCCGCGTGAGAAATTTGAGTTGTAGGCTAGCGTGTGAGAGTGTGAGCTGGTTGATATGAGTGTGTCTCACGGCCAAAAGGGTGAGACTTGGCAGCTCTGTCAGTTGTCAAACAAAGCGGACGGACGTGGTCTCTATAGCAACGAGATCAACTGAGCTATCACTGATAAAAAAAAATATTGTTTCCATAATGATTTCCATAGCCTTAAGCCATAGGCTAGCCTACATGTTGTGTAATTCAGTGATTTTCAACCTTTAATGAGTCGAGGCTATGCATTGGCTTTGGCAATTTCCCTTGCCTCTTTTTTTTCTCTCCACACAAAGCTCTCCCATTGCACACACGCATGCCCCGGCCGCTTCCGAGAGCACAGACAGTTAGAACTCCTACAGTAAACCAATTCCGCATTGCACAAGGTGCAAACAACCTTGGTCTTGTCGAGGTTTCCATTGGGAAGCTTCTTAAAAGTACATTTTCCCTGAAGCAAACCCGGCGGCTTCCTAGCTGCATCCATGTCAGCACGTTACGTTTGATGTGGTAGGCTACACAGGTGCGAAGTCGGACTCGTTCTGACTCGTGCACTACAGTGCAATTCGGCCAGGTATACATCCGCGCTAAAATAAGAGGAACAAGAGATTAACGGCGATATTTTTTTTATCGCCGATAAGAGTCTGGCGTTAACGCAGCACGTTAACGCCGTTATCGGCCCACCACTAGTTTGTACACACATACGATTTCCCAAAAATACGCTTGATATATTTTTTATTTGCATATATCCATGTAGATGTAAACTCGACCATAAGATACCTATTCTTGTCCACTCCTTTTTTTAAACAAAGAAATATGGAGAAGAAGACATCTTATTGTTACTTGAAGGATAATTTTTTAAATGATTGCATATGTAATTCAGCAGCAACATTTTGACCTATGAGGACGGCTGCATGCTTCTCGTATAATGGATATCTCCCTGAACAATGAGTAACCTCCATGAAGAATATCTGGTCTAGACAGAGTTCAGTCACTCAACTGATGTGTAATGTTGCCACTGAGGACATTCAGCAGTCAGGAGGTGTCAAGGCTCTGTAAGCTAGAAATCTTTCAGCCAGTGATTGGACATAAGCCAGTCACACTGTTAAAGTACAGCGCACACACAGCCAACTAAACGTGTGAACATTCACACAGTTATAATCATTCACTAAGACAAAGACAAAGTCTTGAACTGTACTGGCAGTGGTGGTACACATTTAATAAATAAAAAAAATATTAATTCATAATTTATCAATTCATTGAGCAAAAATAGTTTTCTGGTTCTACTTTTTCAAATGTGAGGATATTCTTCTTTTCTCTCATCTCCATAACCGTAAACTGAGTATGTTTTGGACAAAAATTACATGGTTATTGGAATGCACTTACTAACACAAAGCAATAACCACACAGCGTGCAAGCAAACCATCTGGAGCAGTTTTGGGTTCAGTGTCTTGCCCAGGGACACTTCAACATGTGCCTCAGCCACCCATGTCACAACACGACATATCACAACATATTATGTCATTTCATCAAAACTCAAGAAGAGGCAAGGAGAGAGGTGTGTGTCTTGAGCTCACCTGTCTCCAGTGGTTCTCAAACACCATCTGGCAGGTCTCTGGGTCGGCTGTACAGGGGCTGGAGGGCGCCGCGCTGCGCCCGGGCCGACTGCCGGGGCCGCGCGGGTTCAACCTGCTCAGCCAGCTCATACTGGGACCAGGGAGGGGGGTGAGAGGTCACACAAGAGCCCAAAAGATGGAGGAGTTCCGGTGAAAAGTATAAAAAGCGACAGAAGTTAAAAAATAAATAAAGAGGGAAATAAAGAAAGGGAAGGAGGGAGGAGGAGAGGAGAGGGGGAGGAAAGTGTCTGCGATGGCGCGGTCAGTGTGTGATCGCCAGGGGAAAACGCCCGTTCCTCCCTTTCGACACTGTCATCCAGTCTGAAGCCAACACCACTCCATAGTCAGTCGGGACGGGCACTCTCTGCACTGTGTGAACAAAAAACAGGGACATAATTAAGATATGTAGCTATACCTGGATACATGTATAACATATCACATTTTCATAACCCAGAAAATATATATTTTTTTTTACTTGAATATCTTCCTGTAGTTGCCTTTAGTTTGGCTCTGAAAAATGTCATGTAAGAGCATTTTCGATTTATATTACTCACTGTGTGTGTATGTAAAAAAGGCAACAGCCAGGTCAAACCACATCTAAAACTGATCAGGATTAGAATGAGCCAGTGCGCAGAGGTTTAACCCAATGCTGGAAAGTGTCTAAAACCCATCACCACGAGTCAGTGTATTATTCATGCCAGCAGGAGGGACATATGGATACAATAGTAAACAAAAGTATATTTAATTTAAACCACCATAGCAAAATATACATTGTCAAAACTCGACAGAGAACATTTCAAACTGAATCCAGTATTTCCATGTAGCACTGTCCTACCCATTCAAATGCAACACCACATCATGGAATGGTCTCATATACAGTCAGACATATTAAAGTGACATTGTAAAAAACTGTTTGGGTAAATCTGTCAGTATTCAAAGTCCTGCCCTCTAAACCTTTGAAACACTCGTCTATTCCAGAAATATATCATTTTTGCTGAAGAGCGTGACTGTGTTTCTCCTACACACACATAAAAGCCGGCCTCTACAGTATGTTGTTACCAAGGAAACCAGGGTCTTTCTGTGGAAATGGACCAGCCTCTCTTTAGCATGGGAGTAACTGTCTGTCCTTTATGGATGATGCTCATTTTAAGCTGTTGAATTACTATAATCATATCAGCTAAATTGATATCAGAGTACTCATAAAAGCTTTTCAGAAACGACATGAATGCATTTATTCACTGATATTTTCTACCCAACAACCATGGTTAATTATTAACTATTTCAATTAAATTAAAAGATCTCTGACCATTTCAAATTGCTGCTCCTATTCCAACTTTTTTTCCAACAAACTGGACAAAAAAAAACAACGGTTCAACAAAACAAAGCCTAATCACTATCAGTTTAATCAACTTAAAAAGGTTGAAGCTAACACATGTTGATAAAGAAACAACATAAAATGGACAGACCGATATATAGCCTCTTGACAGCAGGATCTGGTTGGGTAGTTTTAATACTGTATGAGATTGTGGGAGAATTTACATGGCCAGAGGAGCTTAGTTCTTTGAGATGTGTGTGTTCTAATGTCTCTATCTTTGTTGATATAAAAGTCGGTTGAATCACTTTTGCATAAAATGTCAACGGATCAAAGAGCAAAGAATAACCGTCACAGTGAACTGATAAAAAGTTGCGGGCAAACATGTCATTTTTATCTGTCAACTTTGCCGTCATATTGAAGAGATGCTGTCCAGAGTCCAGACTTCATGATTACCATAAGCCCTTATCATAACTCCTTTATGCATTGAATGAATCAGTTTACTGTCAACTTTCTGTAGTAGTCAAATTTACAAGACACAAGGAGGTTCCTTGGAGTAAGGAATTGTGTTTTCAAAATAGCAGTTATAACCACGAACGAACATATAGTTTTTGCACAATGTACAAACATACACTACTGTACTTCAGTGTTGGCCTTCATGTCCTAATACAAGCTCCAAAAAATATCTGCCATAAGTAGTATTTAGTGATTTATTGTGAGGATTATTTTAAAAAGCAACAGAACAGATGGTTGAGAAGTGGATTATGCTGCACGAGTGCTTTTGAATGCCTTTTTTCATTAAGCTGAGTTCCTCTGTGTTTAAAAAAAAATGTAATCGATTGAAACTGTTGTGAATCAAAGCTGACAATAGGTGCCGTACTACATAAAAAGGAGCAAACTACAAACAGCAGGGACCGTCCTTTCAAGTCAACAGGCCTATTTGAGACTTAAAAGATAGATTTATCATATACATACATTAAATTTCTGCTAGTTTAAAGTTAATATCACAAGCATTGGTTAACGTATCATGAAACCTTTTCCCTGTGAAGGTGATGGCTTAAAAGTCTCTGGAATGTTTGAAGAAAAAAAAAAATCATCATTCATAAGATTCCTCAGGTTGGTCAAACAAGGTTCAATAGGATAAAGAGTACATGAATACGTTTTGAAAGCAGCAGCTGACACATTTTTGATGTCATTTGCGGCCACATGATGTCCAAACGGAATTCACATGACTTGAAGAAACGAGGACACCAGCGAGCAACAGTTTTCATGACTTCTGACGAGACTTAAATAAAGCAATAAAAACTTCAGTAGAAATATGTAACCTAAAGCCCGCACCTTTTAATCATTCACAAGCAGCACTCGGTAGGCCAGTCTAAGTTAATGATACTCGTTGTGTTACTCAGAAGAATTTTCAGCATTTGCTATTTTGCGTATAGCCTACACATCCACAAAGAGTCAAGAGAGATATCCATACAGCAGAAATTACGTGACGTGAAAAAATATGCTCACGGAAAAAAATACAATCTGCCATATGATTTACCGCCAATGCAATTACCTTAAATGCGGGTCAGTCAGTCAGGCAGCCAGTCAGCCTCAGCATTTAAAACCAAACACTGCATGCAGGCAGCACTCAGCTGGTACTGGGGTATAGCAGACAAGGAAATTCAAAAAAAAAATTCACAGGTCACAATTTGCACTGCACCATAAAAAAAAGCATCCATAAAAATGAGTTCAAAGTTCAACTAGAGATTCCACTAAAGGCAGGTGAGGCTGCCTTCATAAAGAGCAGGGTTTCATTTGTCAAGGGTTAGTGATCAAACACACACCACAGACTGCAGCTCTTCTTTAATGTTATCTCAAGATGTATGCCCTCCCCCTCTCTCTCTCTCTCTCTCTCTTTCTCTCTCTCTCTCTCTGGTTCAGACAGACAGAGTGTGTGCGAAAAGCTTGCTTCCATAGTTTTTTCCCCCAGACAAACTGACCTGACCAAAACACACCTGCTTTCTGCTTTCAGGTAAACACAGGTGTGGGAAAACAGGCAGAGCTCCAACCTATCTTCTGCTAACTGTGTCCTTCACATTCCAATCCTCATATGTTGACTTCTAGCCCTGTCTGTTTGTAACTGGTGAATTTCACTAAGCACTGGTGTGTTTGTGGTGGTGGAGGCAGAGTGTGCTGATATACAGACTGGCTCAACCCCCTTCGCCTAGTCAGTCAGTGGCAAAGAAGATCTTAAACATACAGCGGAAAATGTGGTCACCAAGTTTGTGCCACCTGTACTACAATCTATTTCCTGTTGTCTCAGTACTGATCTCTAACTTCTAGCTAAAGTATGATTAGCTTGTTTTTTAATGAGGTTTTTGATTCAATAACATTTCTATCATAATAGCGTCTGTTAAAGTCCTGTTTGCATTCAATTTGATAGTGCCTTCACCCGTATGCCTTCGATCAATAATAGCCACTGATCTACTCAATATTTAGGTGTGTTCAGATTACAGATCTATGAAGTGCTTTTGCCACAGATGACAGTGGTGAAAATGACCACAAAAAAGCACTCCCTGCGGCTGACTTCCAGGGGAAAACAATAACACACTAATGTATTCCAGCAGCCGTGTCACAGCCCGTATCATGCAAAGTCAAACATCCCTCGCTGCAGTGTTTTGGGTCATGTGTCGCCCTCAGTGACACGTCTGACAGACCGTTAGCGCACCTAGCTCTGGAATTCCACTATCAAATAAAATGAAACGTTACCTTTTAAACTTGCATTTTAATTAATGTTATCTCAACTACTTTTAACACCTGATCTTGAAGTTATATCCCTGCGCCATTAGCGAAACGTAGCCTTGGGTTAGGGTCCGCCAGAAAAACAATAATCACTGCATGTCAATGGCGAGATGATGAAGCAAGCTGATACTGTCAAGATAATTAGCCAGTTCTGAAATACCAACAATGCGTGTAGTTTGATTATCAAATGGACTTTAACGCCAAGGTTAAGTTACTCACCTCGTTTATCTGTAGAAGTCTCGACAGTTGTTAATGCGAGGTGTTGATTTCTACGGGAACCTGCTAGCTGGTTGCTAAGTGAGTTAGCGCTAGTCGGTTGCTAACGACTAGCCGCTAGTGAATTCCACAATGTCAGAGCGGTAAACGGATGAGCAGCTCGCGAGTTACCGGGAGACAACTGTCGGTGTGAGGCGCACTGAGCCGGGGGAGCTAACACGTTAACCACTCCTCCTTTCGGGCTGCTGGGCATCCTGTTAATGACTGGTAAACATCCCATTTGATGATTTCTCAAACACTCTTCTCTTTCCCGCAGCCATCTTACTCTGAACTCCTCCCACAGTACAGCACCTCTCTGACTCACACACCCACAGCGACGCTGCTCGGACTGCTGGCTGCAGGCTGTAGGCTGGGTGCTCCACTCTACTGTATGGCTGTATGGTGATGGTATGAGGGATCACACTGAGGCACAGGCACAGGGCGTAGCACGAAATCCTGGGTCCCCACAGGCCTACATAAAAGTCTCTGCCCCATTTCCCCCTTGATCCAAGTCACACATTTTTTTTTTTTGTGGAACCTAAGTGACTTTAGTTGTGTGTGAGAACTGTCCAACCCAAGTTAAAAAGTGGCCAAATAATAACCATAACCACACTTAGGCTAGGCCTATATGATGCTAAATGTGGATTCAGGGACTCTGGAGAATAGGTGTTGTCTCAAAGTTTGTTTTGTAGTTGACAGAATCAGTGGATAGCCTATCTGTCCTTTTCCTCATGATCCGCCACCTGTAATCACGAGGAACCTGCCTTGTGTGTGCACACTGAGAAAAAATAAATCAATGTAAATACACAGCCTAGGCTCTGTAAATGGCATAATATGGTGGGACCACATTGTTATAGACTACCATTTGTTTACATAGCCATTTACAGAGCCTAAACACCTATTTTTTTTCTGCACACACAGTACAGACAGTGGATTGTGAGGAGATATTCACAGATTTTGACAAAAAGTGATTTTGGCAAGATAGATAGATAGATAGATAGATAGATAGATAGATAGATAGATAGATAGATAGATAGATAGATAGATAGATAGATAGATAGATAGATAGATAGATAGATAGATAGATAGATAGATAGATAGAGGATGAAAGATCAAAAATCAAACGTTCATTAAAAATGTGCTAAGTGCATTACCACTAATTGAAGGAGTCTACGGGTGGTGTGGAGTTTAAAGTGGAGTTGCCATGTTTATTGACACTGACACATTCTCTATAGTTGGGTCTCTGTACTTCAGCCATCGTTTGTTGACTCAGCCTGCGGGATGTGCAGAGGAAGACCACTCTTGTTTTCTAGGGAATGGAAGAATTCCCAGAGGACGCATGACATCTGTTGTGGTTTCCTTCCATAGAGACCATATAGCATCACCAAGGGCAGGACTCAGGTGCACCTGGTGTGTTGTTAGGTGGACTATACTCACTAGTGCCTCGTGTAAAATCAGCAGTGGTTTTCTGAATTACAAAGGTTTATTTCTAAGGGCATAGGGGAACACTTGAATCAAGATCAATAGAAACATGGTTTAGTCTGTAGCTATACACGTTGGAGAATGGATAAGGATAAGGATACAGGTGACGCTGGTGTTAGTAGTAACCAATGGCATAGACTTCTCAGCCGGCAACGGGCGCAGAAAGTCAACCAGGAAGGAGAAGATGGAGTCAAGGATGAAGGGAAACGTAACAACAACGTGGATCAGAAGTGAGTAATGCATGTGTTTTGATTGTTTGTGAATTGTGATTTAAAAGAGGATAAAAAGAACTAACGCGCCTCTTGGAAGTCAAGCAATACTCTAGGGTTAATTTTCATCCTGAATATAGCTATTTGTTTTGCAATTGTGTACTTTTGTTAAGTGTTTCAATTGGTTAGCTTATAAGCATTGGAATCACAAGATGATTTTTAAGTCCTTACACACATACAGTGGAAGGAAATGGACCATATTACATTTCTTGATATTAACCAGAATGCTCTTATTGATTTGTTGATGATATATCAGCTTTCATATCGTGATCATCATGATCATTTACAACATAAACACATTGTATTACTTTCTAAAATGTGTATTTTTAAGCGCACTTTGACATATTTGCATAAAATGTTTTATTGTTTACGATTGATTATTTAAACACAATAACCTATTATGAAAATCTCTATTCGGCAAGTCCCTTCATGTAATCCATCTTCCTTCTCTTCACCATTATTTCCCTCTCTCAGCTGGAAAGAGTGGTCCGTCGATCCAGCAGAACAGTTTTATTATGTCTGGCTACAGGTCATGCTCTTTCCCATTGTCTACAATACTGTGATCATCATTTTGAGGTACAAACATGGAATGTGAAGTAAATCAAACAGTATAATCTTATATCTTATTATTCAACTTGTAGATAGCAATAGAAATCAAACCCCTACGTTAATGTTTTCTTAGGACGTGCTTCACCACCATTGCATACAGCTACATGCCTGTGTGGCTGACACTGGACTATCTGTCAGACCTAACGTATATAGTGGACATGATCATCACAGTTCACACAGGTATGTATTTCTATTGTTTGACTCCAAAACAAAATTCAACCAATATGTGTCACATATAGGCAATCATACAAACTGAAAAATGAACAGAAACACATATAAATAATAAATAAGCATTATAGAACAATCAGACCATTATGGAATGTACTTGCACTTTCCTGTTGCAACGTATTGCAGCCATAAACTATTTACTCCAAACTGAATTATTTTCGTCATAAAGAAGAAGAGACTGTCCTACATTAATAAAACAATATAATAACAGTTTAAGATCAAGCCTATAGTTGTATTGAGTTAAATGGCATTTCATTTCCAGTAAGCAGTCACAGTCTTAATGGGTTATGGGAAAATCAGATTCTACTAAATCCTTCCATTCATGATGGTTGTTGAACCTTGTATGAGTCCTCTGGGCTTTGGTTAAACCTTGTCCTTATTCTTACCCCTCCCCCCAGGTTACCTGGAACAGGGCATCCTTATCCTGGACCTGGACCAGCTGAAGAAGCGCTACCTGCACTCCAAACGTTTCCTAAGGGACCTGGCTTCCCTTCTGCCCACCGACCTCCTCTACTTTGCCATTGGCGTGCATCCGATGGTGAGGATCAACCGCCTGCTGCGTATCCCGCGACTCAACGAGGCCCTGGATCGCATGGAGACCAGAACCTCCTACCCCAACACCTTCCGCATCTCCAAGCTCATGATCTACATCTTTGTGTTGATCCACTGGAACGCCTGCCTCTACTTTGCCCTGTCCAGCTACATCGGCTTCGGGAGCGATCGTTGGGTCTACCCAAACATGACCAACCCAGAGTTCGCCTCTATGCGTCGTCAGTACTTCTACTGCTTCTGGTTCTCTGCACAGATTTTCACAACAGTAGGGGACACCCCCCTGCCGAAGAGGGAAGAGGAGTACCTGTTTATGATTGCAGACCTGCTCATTGCCGTACTGGCGTTCGCATCAATTGTCGGCAATGTTGGACAAGTCATCACCAATCTGAGGGACCGTGATAATGTCTTCTTCCCTAACCATGAGCTGGTAAGTGGGAAGACTGTCAGAAATGAGAAATAAGTCTCTGGCAGTTTCTGAAATGTTGTTGTAA
Source organism: Ammodytes marinus (assembly GCF_949987685.1). Taxonomy (NCBI): domain Eukaryota; kingdom Metazoa; phylum Chordata; class Actinopteri; order Uranoscopiformes; family Ammodytidae; genus Ammodytes; species Ammodytes marinus. The sequence goes on from NC_137216.1 coordinate 25,716,598, forward strand.
ATGATATGACACATAGTTAAAGCAATAGTGCGTAGCTTTTGCCGGCCCCAGGAGTAATTCTGAGTAATTACAACAACACTGTCGGTGCATCTAAATGAGGTATAAGCCTTCGGTGATAGTGCATGGATTTTATACCTTCTGCTGTACGTCCAGGTTTTTGTCTAAGCAGTAGAAGCAACAACTGAAACATTTCTTGGGCGCTTCTTGAGCTCCTGCGACAGTGGCAGGGTTTGTTAAGACTGACATACTGAGAAATATAGAGAGTTTTGTGGATCTGATTCGCCAACTCGTTTGGCGAAAAAGTTACGCACTATAGCTCTAACTATAAGAAAGGAAGGAGATATGACTTCATGTTTATATATTTACCCTTGGCTAGGTGCTGATTTAATTTGTTTTATAGAAAATATGGTGATTGTTTGTTTTTTAAATGTTTTAGGTGAAAGCATATCTACGCAGCCATCACATTAGCAAGGAGCTCCGGAAACGCATCGATAACTGGTACCAGCATCTTCACATCAACAAGAAGATCATGCGAGAGAATGAGATCCTGCAGCAGCTGCCACTACACCTGAGGACGGAGATCGCCGTTTGCGTTCACCTGCCCCTACTCTCCAAAGTCACCATCTTTCAGAGCTGTGAGAAGAGTCTGCTGGAGGAGCTAGTGCTTAAGCTAACACCTCAGGTCAGGTCAGGACAGGGGGAAAATACATGGGAGTCAATGGGTACAGGTGGCTCAAGGAGTTCAAGCAGGCACTGAAGGATCATCCAATGTTGTGGGCAGATGCTTAAAATAAAAATGAAAGGGGCTATGTAGGCTATGCTGAGAACAATTCAGTAAATTAAATATAATCCAGGAAGGTATGTTTGACTGATAGCTAAGAGTTAATAGGCTCCAAAATACCTAAGGCAAAGCGGTTTATGATATTATAATTAGAAAACTTATATCACAGGATATTTAAAATATTGTAATTTAAGCGTTGAAAGTACATATTTATTCTCATTATTTTACCCTCCATCTTGGTTGTGATGTTAATGGAGTGTTTAATAATGTTGTTCATGTTGCCAGATATCTTGTTGCTTAGGGGCAGAAGTGAAGATGGGTCTTTTTGTTTTGCCTGTGCTCTCTGCATCTGTACCCTCAATGCACTGATGCAGTGGCCTAATTGAAATGAATGAGGAGAAAGCATTTTTCTATTTTGTCGGCCCGTACACGGTTAAAATATCAATATCTATATTGTTGAGAAATGGGACACCATATAAAAGATTTCATTCAAGTCTCCCACACAATTATGAGCCCTTTGTCACTGACCATCGCCCTGTGGGGATAGGATGAAAAAAAAAACAAGGGTAAGCTTGAACAAGAAAGCCTGGAGAGTTCATCTGACTGTTGATTTATATGCAGTAGCTGTTTAAGCATGGGTGATGATAATATGATAAGAAGTACACCTAAGAGTGCTTTAAAGTCTGGACATTGCAATTAAAATGATAAAATAATGTTGCCAATTGTTTTTGGATTTACAGAAAAACAGGAATAATTCGAAACAGAATGTTGTTAATAGTGCACTACTGTCCTGAAAGTAGCAGGTTCGATACTTCATGCCCTAGTTTGGTCATATATTCAAACTTTGATTTGCCTTAGGCAACACATCAGACATGCTTTCAGAAAATAATTGTTTTAAAATAAGAGATTTCTGGTGCCTTTGTCTCGCAGGTGTTCAGCCCGGGAGAGTACGTCTGCAGGAAAGGAGACGTGGGTCACGAGATGTACATCATCAAAGAGGGAAAACTTGCAGTGGTAGCAGACGATGGCGTGACAGAGTTTGCTGTGCTAAGTGAGGGGAATTTCTTTGGAGAAATCAGTATCCTCAATATTAAAGGTAGGTCTAGTGTCGAGCACTGTGCACAAATAACCCACATTCTTTCAAGCATTAGCAATACAGAGTAGCATTAAAGGTAGAGTCAGCTATTGTGGAGAACGCTTGCTGTCAAAATTTTGTCAAATTATCTCCTCACGACCTGTCCATACTCTCTGTGCGCTGAAAACAAATCTGGTGTTAATACACAGCCTAGGCTCTGTAATCTCTGGCATGTTGCCAGCTATTATGCCCTTAATTCAACTACCAGTTTACATAGCCACTATTATTTGTTTTCATTTAATCTTATTTTATTTCATATTTTTTTTGTTAAATAAAAATCTCATTGAAGTTTTAAAGAAATCCCAATAGGTTTCTTTCTTTTTTTTTAGGTAACAAGTCAGGGAATCGTCGCACGGCCAACATCCGAAGCATCGGCTACTCCGACCTGTTCAGCCTGTCCAAAGAGGACCTGACCGACGTGCTGTCCGAGTTCCCCGCCGCCAAGCGTCACCTGGAGGAGAAAGGCCGACAGATCCTCCTGAAGATGGGCATTCTGGACGAGAGCGCGGAGGCGGCCGAGGGAGAGGAGGAGAGGATGGAAAGAAGGATCAAAGAGCTGGAGAGCAACTTGGAAATCCTGCAAACCAAACTGGCCCGACTCATGGTGGAACTGGAGTCGAGCAACCGCAAGATGCAGGCCAGGGTGGAACAGCTGGAGCGCGACGTGGCACAGATGCTAGAAGAGAATGGAGAGAATGGAGAAAGAGAGAATGGACAAGGAAGAGGGGAAGGCGTGGGGGGAGAGGTGGATTGGGAGAGGGAAGAGGCAGAAGGAGAGGAAGAGGAAGAGGAGGGTGCGGATGTAAAGGTTAAAAGAAAGGGACAGGGAGGAGATGGTAACGATGACACCAAAGAGGGAGATGGAGAGAGCACCAAGAGTACAAAAGACTCAGAGGAGGTGGAAAAGAAGGTGGAGGAGGAAGAGAAATGTGGGGATCAGGAGAAGAAAAGAGATAAAGGAGACGACAGGCCAGGGAAGGGAGACGGGGCAGAGATAGAACATGAAGAGGAGAGACAAGAGAACAGTGGAGAGAGAGAATCTGAAGAGGTTGAAGAGGACTCACAGAAAACAGAGAGGGGGCAGAAAGATGAAGGGCAGAACAAATGAATGGAAAATAACTGAAAGGGAGGATTAAAATGTTAGTTTGTATTTTTGTGTTTTGTATTAATAAAAAAAAATAAAAAACAACCTCATCTAATTCAAATTCCCTCTGCAATGCCATGTTGTACCCCTAGATGGTAGCCTTGCTAACACCGTCGTATAGACACATCATCCACAAAACAGAATGAGTTGAAACTGCATGATATATTGAATTACATTTTAATTTATTTTTAATTTTTATTTGAACAGACATTTTGTGTAGTTGAATTCCACTGAATTGATTGTCTTTTGAATCATTGATTGTTATAATAACACAATCAAAATAAAATAATGTTAAAACTGCTATTAGTAGGCTATTATTATAATGTGTAATGCCTATTACAAGGTTTACCTTTATTCTTTAGCTTCAGCATACTAGGCTACAAAGCATAAGCAGTGATGGTTGTAATTTCTTAATTTTGTTCAGGACATTTTTGAATTGAGAAGGCCTAATGTTTGAACTCCATGGTAAAGGCAATTAAACAAGGCTTTTCCACCTGTACATTGGCATGTGTCATGTAGATATGGAATTTGGCCATTATAATAATCATATGATAAAGAACACATCACAGTGTTTTCAATACATTCCTGCAAAGGTGTGTGGATCGGCCCTTTAATGACGCACAGTTGACGTACTTCCCGGAAGTGCAGTGGGGGACACAGGCCCCATCGGTTCAACACAACTGCACACATAAGCATTTACTAATAATAAAGCTCTGTTTGTATGTCATTTTCATGGAGCACCACCGCTAACACATATGGAGTGTCAAGAGGAAAAGCCGATCATCTACACAATGGAAAACAAGCCGATTGTGACATGTGAGTGTTTGATAAAAGGAGACGGTTCAGTCTGTATTTTTTTTGCTGTCAGCTAGCTAACTGTCATTAGCTCGCTTTAGCTAAGATAGCTTCTGCCCTTCTGTTAACCAGCTAAGAGACGGTGCCTGTCTGTGCTGACTGCAGGCGTCTTTTCTAATTGTCACGGCTTTAACATTTCCACACACATACTGCACCACTGTCTGTGCTAAATGTCCACATGCTAACTAACAGCTATGTCTCTCAGCTAGCCGGTATGCTACATTGATTAACAGGCCTGCGGTAGCTAACGATATAACGTCACGGCTGTTTGCTGCAGCTTTGGGGTAAAGTTATCACCTTGTTCCCAGGCTGGACAGACCCGGTTTTCTCCCCGATAGCGGCTCAGACTGCAGCCGCCACATGATGTTTGGGCGGCGCGGTCAGTTTGCCATTCATAAACCGCCTGGAGTTTCATTAGGAGCCTCATGGAAGGGTTATTTTAGGAGCAGGTGTTATTTCGAGATCTTCCTCCCTGCAGAGCATTGCATGCACCTTTCGCAGAATAACGTTTAACAGTTTAACTTTACTTCTGGACATCTATCAATCAAATTGTAGATTTGCAGCTCAGCTTTATAGATGTAAGGAAGGTTATAAGGGAATTATTTACTCTATAGGCCTATTAGTCTATAATAATATTACACAATAATACATCCCCATCCCCCCTTATAAACTATAGCCTTTTGATATCTATATTTAACAAACATAACACAATATATACATTTTAAATAGTTATTTATTTACCCTTAAAAGTATAAAAATGTATGGAAGTTATTTCCTTTTAGCTGAGGTGCAAGCAATTTTCAGTGGGCAGGCAGAACTCAGTGCAACACCGGCTGTGATATTTTAGGTGGCAGTTTCACTTCACACCCCAGGCTGCTCCATTTATAGGACAGAGTGGTCCTAAGGTGACCCAACCGGGGGACCACCCGGGGAGAGTGGTCAGAGACACCGGGGAAGTCGGGTTAAAAAAGGGAGATTGTGTGTGTGTGGTAGTTAACCAGTGGTACTTGTTGGTGAATTCAAAATGTAACTGGAAGGATACCCAAAAGGGGAGTCCTGGGAAAACATGGCTTTACTGAAGGGGCTATCAGGTGTCCTTTACTTCTGCAATGAAGCAATGAGTCTTAAGTGTTGCCAATTTGGCACTAATGTTTTGATCTAGGAATGGGTGATTAAATCTAAGCATATGCTGAAAGTTGCATGAGAAACATAAGTTATTCTTATGTTGAATCCATTTTACTAGATGAGTCTTTTAAAGTGTGTACAATGATGTAGACTGTCAGTTCATTTCTCTCAATGCTTCATTCTTTGACTGAAGCATAGATGATCACAATTTTCTTGAAGTTGCTATTTACTGTTACATTCACATGTTACTAGCTGCCAAAAGGTATATGCAGAAAACACTAGGGTTTTGTCGGGGGAGTTACAGATGTATGCACATTAATTCACTGCAAATAACCTCTCTCTACAACACTCTCTTTCTGTTTTCATGGTGATCATTGATTTAAAACATCTCCAGACTAAACTTGTCACTTGAACTTTAAGCTTCAAGAACGAATCATGTGCTGAAGCATTGGTTAATAGACTTATGGGTAATCTACATTCATGCATCTTCTTCTGCTTCCAAAGGTGTTCCCTGTCAGATGATCAGTGTTGTACTTTCACTATAATGTGACAGTGTGTCATAGGGATTAACACTGGTGTTTGCTTTGCAGGGCTGTATTTGACAGCTGTTTTTCATAGCAATATCTGACAGTTCTTTATGCGCTGCTAGTACAAGCTTTAAGACCATGTGGATAGATGAATGACAACCAATGCTCAGAGATGCATTAACTTAATGTGTATTCTGACAATTTTAACGGTGACATTTGGCTTTTTAGCTTTCGGGAGAGGAAGCAGAATCATGCTGGCTCATGCCAAATTGAATGACAACAACACACAATTTAGTGAGTTACTATGGCAGCATATTATGCAGTAGTTATGTGCACAAAGCGAAAGCCCAAATCACTTATCATCTGTGCAGGTGTTAAACAGTAGGCAGCCTGGCTAATTGATTTAGGGCAGGCCTCTTGTCAGCACAGGGACATGTGTTGGCCCAGCTCCAGACACACTCTGGATTCAAATAGAACTCACAATGCGATTTAGTAATGACGTCTGCCTTGCAGGATGTTTGACAGTGTTTACTTCCAACAGTAAGGAGAGTACAGGACTAGTACTGTTCAATCTACCCTTCGGGGGAGTATTTACAAAAAAAGGGCTTTAAACACTCTTCATTGGATGTGTGGTGGTGTGTAGCCCAGATCCAGTGTAGCTCAGTCTTAGAATTCACAGTTTATCAAAGCGAACAGTTTGAGCCTATCTGACATCATGGGCTACTGGCTGGCTCTAATACTGACTTCACTTTAGCGTTGATTTGAACAGGATATGTCACCAACTGCCACCTATGACTGGTAGTCTATAGGTGGCAGGTTAATGGGTCTAGATCAATAGTGATGAAGTGGATATACACAGCGTAGGAGGCATATGGGAGAAAAGACTGACTCTCATGTACACAAATGTATCAGCTACAGCTACAATCAAGGGCAAGACCCCTCAAAACAAGGCTGAAAGTCGGAACCTTAAATGTCATAGTCCTATTTCCATTTTATGAAATGCTATGTGCCTGTGGCCCTGAAGAGTGAGTTGATCTGAAGGGCAGGTATTTTTTCATTTTTTCTCTATACTTCAAAGCACTGGTGAGGTGTGAAAAGCATCAGACCACGTGTTTGTCTTTCCATTAGGAATGGCTGATAAGTGGCTGTGGCTGTGTAGTGTCTGACTGGGATAGGGCAATATACTTTGGTAGCAGGACGTACTGGAATACATTGTCTTTTGAAATACCGTACTTTGAACCGCTTTTGTTTTATTGTAATTTCATTGTCAATTACATTTTTCAGCTTTTACGTGTGTTAACCAAATGAGAATGGACAAATTTTACAATGCAATAATAGACTATTGAAGTCCTGGCTGTTTCTGAATGCACCTTGGCTAAGAAGAACAAGAATATGATTATTAAATCAAAAAGAAAATAATTATTTAATTGCTTTACATTGTGCATTTATATGTAGCATGTAAGGCTGTAGGCTTGTTTGAAGCCAATTTACTGACATGATTCTTGATGTTCTGGGTGTGTGTATACCTCTTGGTTGAACGTACTGTTGGTAAGTCACTTTGGATAAATGCGTCAAATGAAATGTAATGTTAGGAATGACAAACTTTTAAATGTGTCCTTGAGGTAGACACACTAATCAGTTCAGCTTTCTGGCAGTTGAGGTTGTTTTAAAGCTGTTGCTGCAGTGAGTGTTCAAATGGCTCAGACTGTGTGTGCACTTAGGTCCATAGAGATTACATGGTGATGAAACAGGGTCTAAGGATAGAGGGAGGTGTAGGCTGTGTGTCTGGGCCAAACTCCTGAGTTGAGCTGCCTGTCTTCACCACTGAAACTGAATACAAACACATCATACACTACAGCAGCATAGGTTTGATTCCTGCTTCTTAAAAAAGATTGATCAATTATATGATGCATCACAGATGGCCGGATATATCAGATCACACTTAGGTGTTGCTATGTTATGTTCTTGATGGTTTCAGACAGCTGTGTGGAGGAAGGTTATGCTCCAAAGCAATTTTGCATCATGAATTTCCTTAAAGTGAAATAACATATAGAAAGCATGAAATGTGTGTTAGGCATATTAATCAATTGCAATACAAAGCTAAACTTACAAAGCTTTTTGGAGGCAGAAAAGACAGTTTTGAAAATGAGTAAATCAGTTTAAAAGTTAAAGCTATAGTGCGTAAGTCTGATGCCCCCATGAATTCTGAGTAATTACAACCACACTGTCGGCGCATCTACATGAGATAAGCCTTGGGTGTTCATGCATGGATTTTATACCTTCTGCTGTACGTCCAAGTTTTTTTTTAAAGCAGTAGAATCAGCAATCAAAACATTTCTTGGGTGCTTCTCTGAGCTCCTATGCCAATGGGTTGACTTGTTAAAATGACAAAATGCCTTCAAGATACTCACCAATATATAATTGTTTAATGTGTGTGACAAAGAGTATCACAGCTTTTCTGGAATCTTCACTTGTGTTTTCAAAGAGTATGGCCTACTACACTACATCAACTGTGTGTGCAGCAGTTGCAGTAATCTTTCATTTCAGCATGTTTCTGAGAAGGCTGCTAAAAGGCTTGAACCTCCTGACTCAGTTTTGTTCCAGTAGTGCCGCACAATCCCATACTTTTTTCCAGACTCAATTCAACTAAACTGTAAACAATGGCTGAGTGTGAGAAGGGCAAAGAGAGAGACTTCTGATGTTTGCATACAAGCTGCTTTTTATTATTCTAAGCATTATTTTTATCATTTTGTACTCGGGTTTTGGGGTATTTTCTTTGTATTGAAATTATTGTAAATGAGCATTCCAATTCAGTATAAACCTAATTTTGCCCAATATATCTTCCACGTCCCTCCCTAAACATTGAACCCCTGTGTTTATTCTGTATATTTTGCGTATGGTTATTTTTATTTGGACACGTGAGCATGTACATGTTTGAATTCTGTGTTTCTGACCTGGTTTTTAAAAAGCCCTGTTGTCCCACCCCCTTTCATCACAGGTGCTGGGGACCAGAGCTTGTTTACGTCTCTCTATACCTCATTGGCCCAGCAGCTTCCCAGGGAGCCAATGGAATGGAGGAGGTGAGTACTAACTGTCCTGCTGAATGCATGATGGAAAATACATAGTTAAAAAAAAATACCACTGTAGAACTTTGTTGCCACTGTGTCAGGGGACTGTCGGTCGTCATTTTGAAAGAAGTACCGGTAGTCGATTTGATGCTCTTGAATTTGTCCCCTCCCATTTATGTTAGTGGGAAATGCTTTCAGTAAATGTGGTCCTACATTAAACATAATTTCAGAATGCATTTTAACTTCTTGCATAGCCTTAATGATGAATACAAAACATTGCATAGGAAAGATTTACATAATTATGAAACTTTTCAGTGACTGTTTAGAGACTATGTTCCTCACCCCTTTTATAATCATCTTCACTTTCCAATGGAAACATTTAACGACATGTTGGTCATTTCAAATAACAAAGTTGCTGGAGTTTAATGCAGGTTTGACTGTGTATGATAGAGGGATGATATTTTGTGGGGAAAAGGGTAGAACATCTTGCTTGTACTGTATATTCCATAGATATAATAATAGCCATATTTTATCTTGTTGAACATAAAAATAATATTGATCATAAACACATTTATTATTGAACGTATAACACTCTGCTCTCTCTCTTCTTGTGCAGGACGTACGGCCGCGCACCAAAAATGATCCACCTTGAAGCTAATTTTGTCCAGTTCAAAGAGGAGCTGCTCCCCAAGGAGGGCAACAAGGCTCTCCTCACCTTCCCCTTCCTCCACATTTACTGGACCGACTGCTGTGTGAGTAGAGCATCAAAAAGAGCATCAATCAATTGTGTACCACCAGTTATCATTACGTATAGATTTTGAAATCATTACAGACAGCAATGGTGTCAACACTAAGTCTGCTTTTTCCAATGTTGCTGCTGACTTTTTATTGTCCAGAAAGTCACAAGACCAGAATCTTGAATTAAGTTTGTTTCTGTAGGAGTGCCAATATCTACACTTGTCTACACTCCCAAGAATAGATAAGTGCGTATGACCATCGCATCTGGGCAAAACTAGGTCACACAGACAGCTCTGTAGCGAAGATATGCAAACTCATTTTGTGAGATATGAAAGTTCACTGAGTTGAGAGTGACCATGTCGGCACCACTCCATATCTGTTCCCTGTCCACAGACAATCTGAATATAGCATTTTTTCCAACGTATGTATGTTGTAGAGCATTTTCTAAAAACTCAGTTCTGTGACATGAAAAAAAATATGAGCAACGTTTCTATGTATCTTTATTTTGTGCACTTGGCCTTTTTATGATATGCACTGTTATGCGCCTCTACTCTGGTGTGGACTCAGGTTAGGCAAAGCTAACACACAGGAGAAAAACAAGTAGGGAAGCTAGAAGGTGCAGCTGCTGACTTAGCAGTTGGTGAGTTTGAGGAAGTGCTGTCATCAGCTCGTGACTCATGACATTTCCTAGGGACTGTGCCTCCAGTGTGGGAGTAGTGTGAGTCCATGTTTGTGTGCAGAATGGATTCAGTTACAATCACACATGTACAGTATTACAATTCAACACAGTAATAGATAAGACCTGAAATTGAGTACAACTTTCAAGTAGAATTTTCTTGCAGACTGTGTCAGTGTTGGAATCGCCACATACGCTTATCTGGGAGGGAGTAGCGACAGACAGACAGACGGACAGACAGACACACACACACACAGTCTTAACCAATTATGGGACTGAACGTTGCAAGTTAGGTCATTAGCTTCTAATTCTATTTCTACAAGGAGCAGCAAAAAGTTCAAATGTTCAGCTGTGTCCTGGACAGACTATAAAACCACGGTCCAGCAATTAGTCACATCTCAATTTTTATACGAAATATCAGATCAAAACAGGTAAGTATTTCTTTGCTATAACCACATTATATTCTGTACCCATTCAGCACCAACCTGTTTAACTTGTGAACCAACAATTTGCAGCTGCAACCAATGAAGAAAGCAGTGTTGACAATGGATGCAGCCACAGTCAGGCAGTGGTGGCGCCCTTGTCTAGTTCAGTTAGGCTGTCTCTTGTAATGCTGTTAGTAAGAGCAACACTTGGGAGTTTGCAATGGGTGTGTGTACAGCCTACAAACTATAAGTTCAACCACAGTCAGTTCAAACCTCCAGTAGCACAGTTACATAGATACTGGGGGGGGAAAAACGTTTCCAAATACATTGTGCATCCTCAGAGCCTCAATTCCTTCCTTCTCCTGCCAGAGGCCGTTGTTACATAATAACTGACTTGGCATATTATATCCCAACTATACTCTGTTCCAGCCAATTTAACACCAACACTACCCTCAAGTATCAATCAGACTTTTATCGATTTCTGTCCTATGATATCTTCTGATGTGGAAACTCTTAACATGCAACTTCTACTACCCCTCGGTAGTGTTTTTACTATGCCAGCTGTTTCTGGGTGAGCAAACCAATGACAAAATCATTTAGAAAAACCATTTAAAAAATAGTATTCTTTGCACCGATGGTCTCGTTTGCCGTTACATGTCATTTCTGATCATCAGAGGAAAACATTTTACTGTTTCAGAAATATGTAAAAGTTCCTCGGAGCACCTTTTCAACGTGCAGAAAATTAGAGTGGTAGGATAGGATTTACCTCAACCTCTTGCTGTTACCATTGATGAGTAATGCCTGGATACTAAAATGCATTTGACTTTCTTTGCAGGACACAGAGGCGTATAAGACCTCGGTGAAGGAGGACATGTTGCGCTGGCAGAACAGCCTACGGACTCATGCCTCTCCTGATTGGGTCATCATCGTCGTGGAGGCCAACGACACCAAGAAGAAGAACAAGACCAACATCCTGCCTCGCTCCTCCATCGTGGACAAGATCCGCAGCGACTTCTGCAACAAGCAGAACGACAGGTGAGGAAGTCCAGACAGAATAGGTTCATTTAGAACAGGGAAAACGGAATGACTTCCCGTCACAGAGGCATTGTCAGTTCCCCAGTTCATGCTGAGATTGTTCTCTTATAGACTGATGGGTAATGTGATCATGTGTGTAGTATCTTGGGCTATAATGACGAGTTGATTGTGAAGTTAGTTAGTTACCAAATGGGGGGTGCTTGTGGTGTAGCCCGCCCATCCATAGAGGCTCAGTCCTCTGAAGCAGCAGACCACAGGTCTGAATCCGGCCCGTGGTCGTTCACCTGTCTCTCCAAACTATCTAATAAAGCATAAAAATGCTAGAACATATTAAATGTTTTATTTTTTTTTTAAATTTGGTTGCATTTTTTAAATGAGCATTTCCTGCTTTTCTCTGCTTTCTATTGGAGAACTCAATTCAATCTTTTGATTTTGGGCTGTTGGTGCCTAAATCATACAGCAGTTACTTTTAAAAAATGTGTCACATTGACAGAAAATCCAAATAATAGTCGCCATCTTTTGCTTCTTATATAACAACAGGCATATACTCACTACACTACACTCTAAGTATATGTCAAAATATATAATAATAATATATTCAACTTTCCCCGAGTACATTAAGGTTATATCGCCCCTTTCTTCCACAGGTGTGTGGTGCTGTCGGACCCACTGAAGGACTCGTCTCGCTCTCAGGAATCCTGGAACTCTCTGCTGCTGAAGCTTCGGACGCTCCTCCTCATGTCCTTCACCAAGAACCTGGGACGCTTTGAGGACGACATGAGAACGCTCCGGGAGAAACGCACACAGCCCGGCTGGAGCTTCTGTGAATACTTCATGGTCCAGGTAACACATTAATAAATACTTTATGAACAATTTGATTTTGTGTTTGAAATGTCTGCAAAGAAAGAAAAGAAGAGAGGCTGTGTTGTTGTGACTTAAAACCCTGCTTGAAAGGGCAGCAAACATGTCATGCAGGTGTGGGCACTCATGGTGTAGTGGTTATAGCTTTTAAATACAGATTATTAAACCTCAAAGTGCTTAGTGGGGCTTTCCTATTTATTTTATGTAGATAAGATTGTTTTGGTTTGCTGATGGTGTCCTCTTAACTCTGCCTTGTTTGCACTAAGGCATGGATTAGAATGTCTAAGTGCCACACTTCAGTTGTCTCTCACTCACATGTGTGTTTGTGTTTGTGTGTGACTGTGCAGGAGGAGCTGGCCTTTGTGTTTGAGATGCTGCAGCAGTTTGAAGATGCCTTGGTCCAGTATGATGAACTAGACGCTCTCTTTACCCAATATGTCCTTAACTTTGGAGCTGGAGGTATGTAGCTAGCCCACCACCCAGTGCAATGGTTGGTTATAAACATTTATCAGTAACTGGTCTAACTGGTCTATTTCTATATCCTACAGATACAGCGAACTGGCTGAACTCATTCTGCGCTCCGGTGCGTAACTGGAGCGGCCTGCTGCTGCGGCGGCCCATAGACATGGAGAAGAGGGACAGTATCCAGCGTGGGGAGGCCAGCCTGTTGGATCTGAGGAGCTACCTGTTCTCACGTCAGTGCACCCTGCTCATCTTCCTCCAGAGGCCCTGGGAGGTCACACAGAGAGCCCTGGAGCTGCTGCACAACTGTGTCCAGGAGCTACGGCTGCTGGAGGTAAAACCCATTCCTACACTGCCATTTGTTTTTTTAATACTATAGATGTGTCTTTATAGATGCACAAACACATACACAGACACAAAAAAAAATTAAAAAAGGAACACAAAAATAAAAGCGAAAATAAAACATTTGGACAGCTATTATCCAGAATCGCTGATACCACCTTTTAAAATATGGACTTCACTCTCATCTCATCACTCAGATGACATTGATTGAAACACATTGTTTTATGCCATTGTTCAGGTGTCTGTGCTGGAGGGAGCTCTGGACTGCTGGGTGTTTCTCAGCTGCTTGGAGGTTCTGCACAGGATCGAGGGCTGTTGTGATCAGGCCCAGTTAGCTGCAAACTGCTCCCATACTGTCGGCCTGTGGGCCTACGCTACTGACAAGGTAACAACAAAAATACTAAATCATGAAGCTTTGACTTGTTGATCCCTTTTGTGTAACTCATTTTGAGATACAAACGGTGTGTTTTCTTAGAGTTATAATGGAAGAATGTTAAAGTAATTATGACTTTAGATGAGAACTTTCGGAATATTTTAAAATGTCTGTTGTTTTCTCCAGCTGAAATGCCTGGGGGAACATTGTGGGCTGGTGTCAGAGAAGGGACCCACATCTGAAGACCTGAACAGAACTGTGGATCTGCTGGCCGGACTGGGGGATGAGAGGCCGGAGACTGGTGAGTTTACAGACTCTGCTGTTAAATAAAGGGAGTGACATTTTTTCGCTGATTGTTAAAGATTAAAAGACATTTCTGTCAAATCATAATCGTCCTATAGTCGGCCTATTTTGTTTCTCTGTTTGGAGTACAAATGCACACAGGTGCAGGCAAGTGTATGTGCAGGTCGGCATTTTTGCAATGCAATTAAGGGCAGTTTATACCAGCAGATAAAAAGCATTGCCTCTGTTGCTAATGTTGGCACAAGTTCTATTAAGGCAGCATGAAGGTGTGTCAGGGCCTTAAGCATTTATTTCCTACTGGAAGAAGTTTGGGCTTGTTGTTTTAGGCCAATTATGTCGAAAAAATTTGAAAAATGACACCTGACACTTATACAAACAATTATAAATAATTTCCTTTTCCCTCTCTCTTCCACCACAGTCAACAGTTTGCAGAGCCCTTACAAAAAGCTGAAAGAAGCCTTGTCATCTGTTGAAGCTTTTGAAAGGCACTATCTCGTAAGTACATTGTCTTGCCACGGCTTGGTATTGTATTTCAGTAGAAAGTTAAGACACATTCTATGAGTTTCTGTCCCGATTTAGCCATTTTTTTTCTGATGTAATCTCATGGAAACCTCAGTCAACAGCTGATTATCTTTCTTTGCCCTCTTTCTCACCCTCTCCCTCCTCTATTGGCCTGGCCTTGCATCAGGAGCTGTCTCACGCTGCTATGGAGATGTACAGAGCCATCAGCCGACTCAGGTCTGCCAGACTGGTGGGGAAAAGCTTGGCTGAGTTCTACATGTAAGAAAACCTATACCCAGTCCTATTAGGGCCACACACAATGCACTGCGCATCCAGCACTTTGCCTCAAGTTTGGTTGTTTTTTATAAATAAAGTTGGATTGGATCCACATACACTGGTATTTTAAAGTTATTCTGGCTGATTAGGCCTCTTCTCCAGAACTGTCACTCAGTCAGTCATTGCTTGTAAACACACCCACACACTTCGGAGGAGACGGGTCTATTCAGGCAGAATAAATGACAACCCTAATGTGGTACCATGGGTATGACAGGCGTTTATTTATAAATGAATAGGAAGTTGTAAAAGTGCAGTTAACCTTTGAAACAGATTTATTAGAGGTGGAATTCATCATGCAGTGACCAGTTTTTGTTTTTGCTTTTGTTCTAACTAAACAATATGTATATACAAGGTCTTGTAAAAAGCAACCAGACCCCTTAACCAAATCACGTATGAGGTCAGAAAGCTTATGGTTAGGAGATCAAAGTGAAATGGGCCTCTGCTGTTGGCTCTGCTGTGTTGCATGATGTCACTATTTCTAAATCCAGATCATATCCTCACATGAGGCCAAACATCAGCTAATAGCAGATGGATGCGTCATTATTCTGCTTTCACAGTTAGATGTGAGCCTTTCAAATATATTCTGACTAATAAAATAATAAATATATATATATATATATAAAATATAATAAAATAATAAATGTTGACAACATTTTAATGAGTTGTTATGGTAAAAACAAAATGAATGTACAGTCTCATGCCTGCATAAATACAATGGATAAAATGTATTTTAATAATTACCAACATCTTGAATTAGAATTTAGTTATATAGTAGTTAAGTAGCTTTTAAACAATAAAGTGTAAAATGTCTGATGGATCTCTGATTTTATAGATATGATAATGTGATGTATTTGTGTGTGTGTGTGTGTGTGTGTGTGTGTGTGTGTTTTATAGGAGGAAGGGGGACCCTGAGAAGGCTGAAACCTTCTTACAGGAAGCTCTGAAGTCTTACGTATCAGAGGGATGGGGCCTCCCTGTCACTCACACCAGGAAACAGATTGCTGAGTGTCAAAAACTGCTGGACAGGACTGAAGAGTATCCTTTCAAATCATCAATGACAACAACAGTCATGGGTCCATACAAGTGACACATATGTCAACGTTACAGAAGTGTCAAGGGAATAACCTCCATGGTGCAATAGTCCAGTGTGCCTTTTTTTTCTAACACCTAGGATATATAATAGTGGGATGGTGAAGGTGGTGTTTTATAAAGAATTCCACATTTTGCAATTCAAGTTTTTTTTTTTAAGAATTCAAGGTTTTTATAAACCTTTTTATAGGTCTGTATATTAGACACTGTGTTTAGTTTCCTTGACAACCCACCACAGCTATCTGCAAACCTGTGCCCTGTTGGCTGGTGATGTGAATCTGACCACGGAGGAGAGGAAGCACTTTTGTCAAGAAATTCTGACCTTTGCCGGAAAGTCTGGGGATCAATGTAAGTGATCACACTCATCATAACTGGTATAAGTTTACTGTCACCATGCAAAACTTAAAGGAAAAACAAAAATATCATAATACTTCTGTCTATGATATTCAGTGCTTTTTAGGGGTGTTAAAGGCACACTATGCAACCCCTCGCAATGATCACTTCTGCCCCACTATAACATGTGGCTGTGTGTTTATCTGCAAATTCTATTCTTTGTTTTTTAATGAAAATGTTGCATAGTCAACCTTTAAGGTTTGTGTACCTGCTTTGTTTCAACCCACCTGCTCTATTTCTACTTAAGTTGATTATGTTTGAGATTTACCACAATGCTTTTATACAACCTTAGTAAAAAGAGTTGAGTTTTTTTTTTTTTTTTCATTCGTAGGTCAAATAATGTGATTTTTTTTTTTCTGTGTGTGTATTTCATTTAGTCATTTTATTTCCTCTCCCCACAGCTCCTAAAGTCACTCTCAGCATGGGAGTGTTTGCTCAGCTCACCCGGCTACAGTTCCGTCCGGCCACGGCCTCAGTTCACTCCGGCGCCGTGCTGCAGGTTGAGCTCAATCTGCGATGTTTCATGCCCGTCTCGGTTAGCATACAGCAGCTAGCGGCTAGCATTCACTTTGACCTGGAGCGTGGAGGGACCAACGGACGGTCTAAGGGAGCTCACAGGCAAACGAACCCAGGGACGGTAGAGTTCAGCCAGGCTAACTCCTCAGCGGGGCCCCCCTCTTCTTCGGGCGCCGCCGGTCCCTCTTTGGAGCTGGATGAGATTCACGACAGGAGTCCCACAGACAATGCTCTCAACTCTACGGGCGTGGTGTGTAAAAACACTCACTTGGTCATGCGTCGCCATGACAGCAGCTCGCCACCGGACACGCCCAACTGCGTCAGCCCGCCCACTGTGGCTGTGAAGGAAGGAGGACAGATGCTCAAAGTCCAGGACGTAACGTTAGAGCCGGGGAACAACAGCATTGTATTCACAGCACCAGTAAGACACACTTTAATGCTTTCTGGGATTTATGATAATCTGGGGAATGCTTGTTGTCAAATTTAACTTTTTTTGTCAGAATCAGTGAATATCTCTTCACCAACCCGCTACCTGTCCGTATTGTCTGTGCATGCACTGAGACACTATTACCGTGTTACTGTTTAAGCACAGCCTAGGCTATGTAAACAAATGGTTTGTACAAAATAAGGCCCAATATAGCTATTAACATGCCTTGTTAAAAAGTCTAGGCTGTGTAAAAAAAAAAAGGTGAATTTGACAACAAGCATTCTTCAGAATCGCTAACTCCACCTTTTAAAATACAACACTTTTGTGTAGGTCGACTGGCTAATTGATGTTTGTCATCTGTTTGTGTATCTGTTGTATATATTTTCACCCTTACACTCCATCTTCTGCTTGTCTCTGTAGAGTGGACAGCCAGGTACTTACACGTTACGCCAGCTGTATGCCACCGTGGGCCAAGTGCAGTTTGTGTTGCCTCACATCTACCCATCGGTCCAGTATGAAGTCTATTCTCAGGAGCCCCAACTCACCGTGGAGCCTCTCTCAGGTCTGAATTTAATGATTATTTTTTGGGGCATTTTTATGCTTTATTAGATAGTTTGGAGAGACAGAGGTGAAATGGGGCAGAGAGGGGAATGACATGTAGAGAACGACCACGGGCCGAATTCTAACCTGTGGTCTGCTGCTTTTGAGGACTGAGCCTCTATGGGCGGGCGCTCTAACCACTACAACACGAGTGCCCAGGGTCTGAATTTTTCATCTAAAATCTGAGGCTGTGGTTTTGGTTGCAAAGTTCAAGCTTGTTTACAAAGTTGTATATTCATGAAAAACATTAAAATTAAATGACATATACATTTTTCACTGAAGTACGTTGGTTTCTCTCGCCAATTAGTGTTCTTATAAATAACTAGCATTGCTCTCAAAAGAGCTGCAGATTTTTCACACTTGTCTCTTTTTTGAACTAACTGAAAATGTAGCTGGCAGATCAAAGCAAACACAAGCCCTGAGGCTTCTTCAGCTTATTAATGATGAGTGTTGATGTGTCTAGAATAGGCTGGTAATGCTCAGGTTGCAGCTCTTGACTCTGGAGAAGTTTTGTGTGTGTACAGAACATAATATTGTTTTGATGTAATCATTAAACAAGCCGTTTACATAATGTTGTGGGGCTTGTCGGTATTCCTGTAAATGTCTTTGATAATAATCATCACCTCTGTAAGCTATGAGGGTGAAATAATGTGTTTTCTACCTTCTCCATTTTATTATTCATTTAAAAAAGGAGAATAAAAACCTAATGACTGCAGTTCCTACTTTCTTCATCATGCACAAAGTTTAGTGTTGGAGGTAGATGATGTTTTCTTTTTCTTTTTTCCATCTACTGATTACTACATACAGTAACAGTCTATTGATATTTTTCAGTAGAATTAGATTTAAAAAATGTATCATAAGCACCGACTTTGATCAGATGTGCTTCTGAAAATATTACTGATCATAGTGCATGTTTAACTAATCAGTAAAAGTTTGCATCATGGGGGCTCTCGCGGTGTAGTGGTTAGAGCGCCCCCCAATAGAGGCTCAGTCCTCAGAAGCAGCAGACCACGGGTTAGATTTTGGCCCGTGGTCGTTCTCTGCATGTCATTCCCCTCTCTGCCCCATTTTACCTCTGTCTCTCCAAGGCTGTTTAATAAAAAGTGTGAAAATACCAAAGGAAATACTAAAAAGCCTGCTTCATGTGTGTGTTTGGGGGCATTTCTCACTGTACTTGTGTTTGTGTATTCCAGAGCCCCTATTGGCCGGTCTGCCTCAGATGGTGAAGTTCACTCTGCTGACGGGTCACTACACTGTGAAGAAAGGAGACGCGCTGCAGCTCAGCAACACAGACACTATGCCCATCCTGCCCTCCAACAGCTGCACCGCACGCATCAGCAACCCCACCGCTGGTCAGTGCTCATCTTACTCAATATATCCATCTTTGATTTGTGTATAATGTTTGACTGACTGACTCATATACTCAGGGTTCCCATGGTCACAAAATGTATAGTAGTTTTTGCCTGTGTTTTAAAACATGTTCACAAAAATCCCCACACGTGTTTAAAGTAATGCAAAATAGTTCCTTGAATAACTATAGTTAGAAATCTTGCTTGCCGTCTTGAATGCAAGAATGCCTGGGAGGTACGTGTTTATTTCATGTATGACTTTTAAATTACATATATAGCACATGGCTTAAAAGAAATGCAGTAGGAGTTTTATTATTGAGCCATATCATTGCGAAACAGGCCTAAATAAATTAAAATTGGGTAAAGAAATGTGGTGGGAATGCTTGTATACAGCTTAAAAATCATGGCTTCATTTTCCTATCCCCCCTTTTGCCGTGTTCAGAGTTGGTGGGTGAGAGCGTCCTGTCCATCCAGTCGTCTGAGAAGGTGACCAGCATCAGCCTGCCCTCCACCCCTCCCTACCACACCCTGGAGTTCCAGCTGGAGGTTCTGTGTGTCATCCCGTCCGGGTCTGACCGGCCCCCCAACGAGAGGCTGACCAACGGGGAGGTCCGCCACCGACCACGCCACTACAGCCACCCGGACAACCCCATGATCACCCTCGACCAGAGGGTGAGGGCCGACACACAAATACACACTTTTAGTTTACATTATAGTACAATCAATGTTTTTATTAATAATAATAAGAATAATGCACAAGATTTATGTAGCACTTCTCGGAGCACTCTAAGCCACTTTACTTGGTGAACGTTGGTGGTTCTCCCCGCCACATGTCGAATTGTCCCTGGGCAAGACACTGAACCCTAAATTGCTCCCGATAGTTAGCTTGCACCCTGCGTGGTAGCTGCTGCTATTGGTGTATGAATGTGTGTGTGTGAATGGGTGAATGTGTACAAAAACAATGTAAAGCATAAGTGAAGTTCATTTACCATTAGTAAAATCATGCTGGTGTCCGTCCACAGATGTCTATTGACTGTCCGTGGTCAATCTACTCCACACTACTCGCTCTCACCTTCTACATCCCATTCAAGACCAAACACTCGCTGCTTTCTGCTGGTAACAGGTGAGCATCCGTTGCCTTCTCATCGAAATGTCTGTCAGTCACAATAAAATA
Source organism: Ammodytes marinus (assembly GCF_949987685.1). Classification (NCBI taxonomy): domain Eukaryota; kingdom Metazoa; phylum Chordata; class Actinopteri; order Uranoscopiformes; family Ammodytidae; genus Ammodytes; species Ammodytes marinus. Next base: position 25,736,833 of record NC_137216.1, read on the forward strand.
TAAATATCACATTTATATATAGAGTTCAATTGTATAATTACATCAAAAATGTAATATTTAAATCAAAATGTAAAGAAATGTGTCTTTGTTGAACCAGGAATGTTTTATTTTTCAATCTAGTCCTTTCACATACAATCCTAAAAAAGTATTAAATTAGAGTTTGCTCAATTAATCTTAACACGATCTCTGACCCGACCCCAAACAGGAAGTACATCCAGGTGTGTGTGCAGAATGTGTCGGACGTGAACTTCACGCTGGCCGAGGTGAAGCTGACGGAGAAGCAGAACGAATCACTGGAGCTGCAGTCCCTCAACACTAAAACACAACAGGTGAGCTGACACTACACAGCAGTGACTACAGGATATGTTGTTGGAAGCCCATCTCCGCCAGCAAAAAAAATAAAATATTGATGAATACTCTTGACTTGATAAAAAAAAATTCCCCCTGGAAAGTCATGATTATGAGCTAAAAAGTCATTTCAAGTATCTCAAAATTATGAATAGTTTTTTTTTTTTTTTTATGGTAGAGTTTTCAATTTTCATCTATTTTTTTACTAGTGGAAATGGGCTTCCATAGGGTAAATATATATATATTTTTAAGACCTATGGGTTATTGTGGGGGAGGGGGGGTGGCATTCGAAATGGGAAAGATTGCTTCCAAGGCTGTGTTCACACTGATGTCAATCAATATAAAAATAGTAACACATAGTAGTACTTGACATTTCTTTGCCATGGTATCAGCCTTCCATCTATAGGGAGTGAAGCCTTTAGAAGACGAAGCTCTCCATTTACCAGCTGATCTGTTTTTAAGCCTCATTTAGGGTCATGACCTCCGGGGTGGTGACAGAAATAGTGATTGTGTTTACAAGCTGCTAAAATGAGTTTCCTTATCAGGGCTGAGCTGTATGGAGAGATAGAGAGAGGAGCTCAGATATCTGGAGGGATCTTCAAGTAGGATTTAATGATTCCAAGTGAGGTAGACTTGACAAATAACAAGCAGAGGAACCCTGCCCCACTAGTCTGTCAACCATGTGATGGCAGGTTTCTGTTTGTTAAACAACAGAAACAGGAGGAAGAGATTTTACAATTGTATAGTTTATCTATTACTTTGGTTTAAAGGTGCTACGAGGAACTTTTAAATATTTCTAATATGAGTCTAATTTTGTCTCTGATGATCATAGCTTACATGTAAAAGCAAACGAGAAAAGTGAAAAAAAAAATGCTATTTTTATATAGTTTTTCTTAATTCCTTTGTTAGTACAGCTGGCGTAGTAAAAACACTACCGCTTTTGCCCAAAGAGGGTGCAAGAGTTAACACAAACTGAAAGTTACTCAGAGCACTTTTAATGTCGACCTATTCTCGTCATACACTTTATATCAAATGTGTTGCTTTTGCTTTCAAGAACGTAAAAACTACACTAATCATTCAATCTTTTGTGTGTCTGTCTGTGTGTGTGGTATGTTTTCTGTGTGTGTGTGTGTGTGTGTGTGTGTGTGTGTGTGTGTGTGTAGCTGTTGTGCAGTAAGCACAGTGTGTTCTGCATGTGGGAGGTGAGGTGGAAGGACGACCTGCCCTCCTGTCTCCAGTGTGTGTTCTCTGCCAACTTCTCTCCGGCCAACCAAGACGTCTCCTCCTCCTTCAAGCCCTTCCACTACCAGTTCCAGCTGGAGAGAGTCACTGTACGTCCACGCCAAAATTATTTTTTATTTTATTATTATTATTTTTTTAACTTTATTGTAGGGGCAAAAATAGGTAATCATCTTACTGTAATTGTTCACATTTACAGCATCCTACACTTTGTTTTGTGTGCAAACAATTAAAAGAAAATAGAAAAAGAATAGCTCAAATATCTCAAACTTTTTTTCTGAACATTTGCACAGGCAAATAAAACATGTGTTTAATTAAAGGTGGGGAGTCAGCCATTCAGGAGAACACCTGTTGTCAAAATAACTTTCTGTCAAAATAAGTGAAATATTTCCACACTATCAGCTACCTGTTGGTACTATGTGTCCACTGAAAAAAAAGTCCAGTGTTAATACACAGCCTAGAGTCTGTAAACTGGTATGTAAACAACGGGCCCCACTTAGCTAGCAACTTGCTTTTGATATTTCTTCCACAGCATTTACTGAACTGTTATGCAACCTTTCGTTTATTTAAGCACAATCACCATAATTAACCTCTTGTTTGCTCTGTTATCAGACGCTGTACAGTGTGCGAGTGCAGATCACGCCCCCTGCTGGTGAGCAGCACTGTCGCTCTGGTTTCCTCTGTGGACTGGAGGTTTGTATAACGCGACTGACTGAACCTGGAGAGGGAGAGATGGGAGAGGAGAGCAAGACAGACACAGACGGCCTCAGAACCACCAAGCTCATGTATGAAGGTATGTGTCTACAAAGGCCAGCATCTGGGTTTTATTGTTTCAGCTTATTTTTTTTATTTTTTTTCACAATAAGCTTTGTCCTCATTTCAGTCTTCATCATAAAGGTAAAATAAATATATACAATTATACTAATAAAAAAATAAATCATCATCAAAAGGAATAAAAAGGAATGTATGGACTCATTAAAACACAATGAAATAAGTTAATTTCTGCAAAATGTCAATGTTACGTCAGCTGTTTTTCAGCCAAATATTTATAGATTGACCAATGTGTGTGTGTGTGTGTGTGTGTGTGTGTGTGTGTGTGTCCACAGTGGCTGACAGCAGCAGTAACTGGGCGGTGTGTGGGAAGAGTTCTGGGATGGTGTCCATGCCTATGGCGGCCAGCGCCACCCACAAGGTGCAGATTGAGGTCATGCCTCTGTTTGCGGGACACCTGCCCTTCCCCAAGATCAAAGTGCTCAAGTACCTGCCTCACACTGCAGCAGTGGCCATCCAACCAGACCCAGGTAGGTTGTTTTTTTTGTCATGTATACTTCATTTTCTCAAAGATTTAACGCAGCTAAATATCTGGTAAACAACCAATAAACCACTCATCTGGCCTTGAGAAATTTAATTTTGTTTCATTGCCCCTTAACCTAAAAGTAATATGGTTAAAAGAGATTTGGTAGAATTGGGTTTGTTTAGACCTCAGAAATTAAATCTAAAAGTAAAAGTAAAATGTACTTTTAAGATAAAGGGATGACGACTAAATGAAAGCACTTAAATGTAAAGACAAAACAATTACATTTGACAAATACATTCTCAAGTCATTAAGCAAATTAAAAGAAGCAAATTCTTTTTTTATATTCTTGCATACTTATAATTGCAGTAAATTGTAATAGGTTTCTTTTTGTTTTTACTCTGTAAAGCACTTTTGAATTGCATCCATGTATGCATTGTTCTATATAAATAAAGTGCCTTGCCTTATACGTTTCTTTCTCTCCGTCCCTCAGACAGCTGCGTGGAGAACGACAGTCTGTCCCTGCTGGACAAGGCGCTGGACGACCAGGGCGACACGGCCAGCATCCGCAGCCGAGGCAGCGTGCACTCTGTGGGCAGCGGGGACCAGCAGAACAAGCCTGGAGTCTCCATGCCTCGTCTGGAGCCCTTCAGCCCCGGGCAGGTCTTCAACCACAGCCACACGCAGCAGGTTCTGGTGCTGCCTGCCACCGACGACCACATCATGGAGGTCAACGCTACATGACCACCCGCCCCTTTCTTCTAAAAAACTGAAACCAAGTTAACCTGGAAGTGGACTCTGGTGAGCTTTTTTTTGTTGCTCAAATAGAGGGGTCAATGAGTCCATGTCGTAAAATCCGCTTGAGGCAAACCGGGTCTGGACTCAACTCACCCTAAAGCATGAAAACGTTCACATCACTGGAGACATTAACGGACTAGAAAAACAGTGAAGACGAGCCAACGACGACGTCTGCAGATAAGATTTAAATAAAAGATTGTTTTTCTCGCCATACTTTGTACATAGCTCATTGGATGGATTTATAGTTATAAATACATAAATATATATATATGGACCGATCGATCCGATTGGCCGCCCGTCGACTCGTGCTCCCTCCTTGGAAACTGAAGAATAAACAGTCCTGATTGTCCCATGATGCACCAAAGCCCTAGATGTGTGTGTGTGTGTTTGTGTGTACTACGCCTCGATCTGCTACTCCAGTACTGTAACTTTGACTGACTGTGTGTCCAGCTGTGTGTGTGCTGTTCCTGTGGCCACTCAAGCAGTCATCAGTTCTACATCTGAGACTTTTGCCTCCAATGATTACATTCAAGTTCACAAAATAAGCTGCTGTTTTCATCTGACAGGTTGAGAGACTTTAATGCATAATTGGAGACATATTCATAATCCTCTCTGATTTATAGCTTTCCTTTGGATACACAAACATATCTCCTCTGGTGTTTTGTTGAGATATAATAGTGATTATGGGATCAGCTTGATAACTCAAAATGGCGACGGGTGATTGTCACTATCAGATTAAGCTATTATAGGGCAACAATCTTGAAACGGAAAAATATTGTGGGGTCTGATCCGGCATTTACCTATTTTTTTACGGGCAAGTAAGCAGCTAACATTTGTCAATTCAACAAACTTGACTAACCAAAATTTGACCTTTCTTTCATACTACAAGACTGTCATCCCTGTCATTCAGAAATGTTTCTCATCTTTTGGTCCCAGAATGATCATTACAAGCAAAGCACTTAGACAGTCGTGTGTTAAAAAGTAACTGCACTTTAGGCTCCAATTGATTTCTTGACTTAACAGACGTTTCAAATTATGTTGCTCCGCCTCCAATGTAGAATTTTTGGTAACACATGTATTTGAGTACATGATTCAAATCAACATTAGAATGTTTTACTGTAATTATACAGCAGGGGATAGTTTTTTTTAACCTGAAGGATAGAAAAGGTATTTGATGATTATGGATGGATCAACAAAAAAAAAATGCATTTAGAATGATTTAATTTAATATATATTTTTATTTTTTCACAAAAACAGCGACTTGGAATGCAAACATCAGAACAAACTTCTCAGATGTAAAACCACTGATGACGTGAGAGGATCAGACTGAGTCTAGCGGTGTGTGTGTGTGTGTGTCTCTGTTCTGCTGTAGTTCTGTGTATGTGTGAGGGTCCACATATGTGTGTGTGTCTGTTTGTGTGTGTGTGTGTGTGTGTGTGTGTGTGTGTGTGTGTGTGTGTGTGTGTGTGTGTGTGTGAGATCAAGTGAGACTTTTAAAACAAGGATCATCCAGTGTGCACATTATTGTCTATCTATTGTCTTACCTTTAACAGTGGATTGTTCATATGCCGAGTGTGTATATTTATTCTGTGTGTGTGTGTATGTATGTGCGTGTGTGTATGAGGTGTGTGTGCGTCGCCAAATCAATGCCCGAGCTATGCACACATACAGTTAGGTGTTGAATAGATGAATGAGAGAGAAGTCATCATTGGAATTATTCGCTCATGTATTTTGAGAGGATGAATGTCTGCTACACTTGCCCCCCCCCCTCCCTTCCCCCTCTTTCCCCCCGGCGCGCACACACACACACACAGTGTAACTACAGCCTCCTGCTCTTCTTTGACCACTGTACATACTGATCTGTAAATAATGATTCAAAATCAAGATCATCTTTGATTGCCAACTATATTAAAAAAAATCATTGGAACTGACTCGATGTGTCGTGTTTAAAAGGGAGCCTTTGCACAAGTACAAAGTTGGAACAACAACATTCAACATCATTGTGTGAAATATAAATGTATTGCTTCAGTATTAAGCGTGTGGAGGACATGGGATTTCAAACCTTTGGCCATTTTTAGAGTAACATCAAAACCAAACAGACAAAACGCACACCGATTAATACATCAAGTAGAAAACCTATAGCCTACTGTATTTGTGTTACGTTATAGTTCATTAAAGAAACTATATGAATAAATGAGTGAGCAAAATTAAGCAGGACATGGACTATCTCTGAACATCCAGGGAAAAGTCCTAATTTCAGACAATTTATGAGGTCCAGAGGCAATTTAGATTTTTGAGATATATATATATATACATGCAATTTCAAGATCAGAAAAAGTACTCTTGTCATGTTAAATTTACTTTTTCTGAAATCAAAAGTCAGAAAAAAGAATGCTTGTAAAATGACAGTGAGCAAGTATCTAACATGAACACCAGATGGCGTCATAAACCCACTGCTAGAGAAGATACAGTGCTCGGAGGAATCTTCCAACATCATAGAACTCTCACAGCTGTGAGTTGAGAAACAAATGTGTTGAAGAAATCCCAACTTCAGCATCAGTCCAACATGCTGTTTCTTTCTGTCTGTAGGTGTTTTTTCATGTTTTGTTCCTCTTTCTGCCTGTTGAGTTTGATACGTGTGACAATCTCATCTCAGTTTTAGTCAATGCAAAATTGTTACGGTCAGATAACTGAATAGTTTGCTAAAATTCAGATTACCTGACCCTAGATCAGCCTCACGTCTCCCCGCCCCCCTCACCTTATCTCCGGCCTCGCCTCTCTCATTAACATAATTATGCAGCTGCTGCACAGCGGGAGGTCACTGAGGTTAAAACAAACGTCCTGCACCTTTTGACACCGACGTTACAGGTGAGAAACCAACTAAACATGAGGCGCGACACCATGGCTCTTCCACTGCTTACGCTCGCTGTGTGTTTCCTCGGCGTGTGTGCTGTTTCCAACGTGGAGGAGATGAAGAGCCAGGAGCGGCTCTTCCTCAGCTCTCTGGGTCTCTCCGGGCGGCCCCGGCCCGCACCGAGCCACCAGCCCCGCCACAGCGTCCCCTCCGCGCTCTGGAAGATGTTCCGGAGGTCTGAGAGCATCCAGGCCCAAGAGAGCGATCCCTGCACGGTGTCAGAGTACGGAGTCCGCGGCAACATCATCCGATACGTGCAAGACCTAGGTGAGCAACAGAGTGGCTTTATGTATTGGCCACAATGTGTAATGTTGTTTAAAGACCCTATAGGCTGCTATACACACAAGCCCTGCAGGTAGTCGGTAGTAGTTTAGACTACACCATCCCCTTTACAAAATGTCTTAGCCATTCACTTCCCTTGATAGAAACTTGAAAATAAAGTCAGAAATCAAATATTGTTTTGCCATTTTAGTTCTTAAAACTAAGCTTAAACATCAGAGAAACCCATAGACAATCTTGCTTTGTTTTCCTTTTTCATTAGTTGCATGACAAACACATCTAAACTTTTTTTTATTTTTAAAAACAAAGCATAACATAAGTTAGTACATCTACATCCATTAGACCAAGCAAACATATTATCAGGTTTTGTTGCATTATTTATATATATATATATAGTAAAAATAAAATATTAAATCATTTTTGGGGTTTCGAATATACATTATAATTCTCATATACTTTCATAGCACTAATATCCATTTACATTTCTCAAATAACATTACACGGTTTGAAGCCTGTGTAGCACAAATGGCATACTTGTTTAAATCAATTGTATTGATGGATTAAACTGTATAGGCTTATAGAAACATACGGAATCATGTATCCATTGTACTTTGTGGTTCTGTACTGTTATTGTTTTTCACATCTAAAGTTCTTAAGAAAGCTGTCTCAGCTTAAAGAAAAAGTAGAGCGGATTTGCACAGGTAGGAGAAAACAATACACCATTATTTATTGTGTTTTATTAAGTGTTATTCAGTTACACGGCAGGGAGATCAAAACACATTTCTATCTAGTAGGTTTATTTTAAAACAAGATAACAGGTCGAGTATGACACCTCGGTAAGACGCTTATTCTGAGGTGTTTGCACTAAATCAAACTGCAAACGTGCTCCAATGAATCTCAACTGTACTGATAAAAAATGCAGAGTGAGTGCACTGTGGTGTGTGTGTGTGTGTTTTGAGCGAGAAGTAATTGCTCATGACAAATTATTCTTCCCCCATGATTAAAGTGATTATGCACCCCATCTCCGCTCAAATAAAAAGCTCTAAATAAACCCCCTGAAATGGCTTAAAAAAATGCCTTGTGTTAAATTGCTTTTTCATCTCTCTCTCTCTCTCTCTCTCTCTCTCTCTCTCCCTGCTTCTGTTTGTTTTTAGGCCGTCTGGTGTCGGGCTGGAGCGGCTGTCACGCCTGTGTGGAGAAGCAGCTCTACTTCAACATGACTGTGCTGCAGCCTGTGGAGCTGCTGTCTCTGGCCCAGCTGGAGATCAAGTTCCACTGGAAGCCCTTCAGATCAGCAGAGCTCCTGCAGGTAGGTGCATGGGCCCATTAAACCGGTCTTTAAAGGTATAGTAGGTTTGGAAAAAAAAGTCAAGGGCTGCGTTCCAAATCGCATACTCTTTCATTTGTCTATTCTTCATCTGACCATAAAAATAATCTAGTTAGCATGCAGTAGGCATACAATTTGGGACATACTTTTACTTAGTTATTTCATCATAACATTGCGCCCGGATCTTGCCTCTTGCTTTTATATCTGTCACATCCCTGGTTGTTTTTATACAAAGGCTCCGTCGATGTGACTTCACTTCCGGTGCACACTGGATTGTGGGTCAGAATCGCCCAAATAGCATTCTAATTTCAACAATAAAAAATCTTGGACAGATGTAGTAGACATCCGGGTATTTTTAAGCCTACTAAATCTGACCACAATAATTGGGACATCATAAATCTTTTTTAAATCTAACATACTAAATAGCAGAAAGTATGGGGATTGGAATGCCACCTTTGTTTTAAAAAAAAAATCTGTGAATGTCTTTCAGGTTCCCCGGGCTGTCAGCGTGTCTCTGTATAGAGTGATGCGGACCACTCTGAGGGGAGCCAACCCCCAGGCCAACCGCAGACTGCTGCTGTCCCAGTCTGTCCAGCTGCAGCCAGAGAGCACCTCCTCCATCACCATGGATCTCACACAGCTGGCAGAGGGCTGGCGCAAACCGGGACGCAACTATGGTCTGCTTTCAGAGCCAATTTTTATTTTATTTTGTGTTTCTGCCTTTTCAAATGCTTTATTGCAAATTTTCATGAACATTCTAAAGACTCATTGTTACACTTAAAGGTGCTCCGAGGAACTTTCAGTTTGTGTTCCTTCTTGCACCCTCTTTGGACAAAAGCGGTAGT
>NC_137216.1:25750876-25755876 GCF_949987685.1 Ammodytes marinus
ACTTCCACCTGGATTGTCTCATTTTTCTATCAAATAAAAAAAGAATGCTCCAAAATTATACTAATGACTCTTTTAACTTGCATCATTTACACACATCTACATTGTTTTTACCTTCCAAAAATAACAAGACTACTGACTTAGCTCACAAACCTAACAGCTGAAAATAAGTGATTGGGCTCGAACAGCTAACTAAATGTAGCATTTCTTCTTGGTAAGATGCATGTAATGTTCATGCCCGTTGACTGCAACTAATACAAATGGATACGAACACGATCACACACACACGTTTGTACAATCTGTGCTTTCATCGACTGGTGTCATGACCAGAATTAAGATGTTATTGGACACAATGGATAATGGCCCGGCTCCTATTCTGCAGTTTCACTCTCTCCCACATGTGCACAGTCAATGAGAAATGAATAATCAATAGCAGTCCAGCTGGAGCCTGTGCAGTCCACTCAGCCCCTCCTGACTGGATGGGCCTTCTACTGTTCATAATGCATTTGTCTCTGGGTCTTGTAAGAGAGAAGCCTAATACCTTATATCTACTAACACCGGTGTTGGACTTCGCTAAAGCTTGTTCTGGCAAATTTGGAGTGTGCAGCCAGTTTCCAACATCAGACAGAATCCCTGAAAGAAGAAGAGTAAAGGCTATTTAAAGCTGCTCAGAGGAACTTCCAGTATTTGTTCGTTCTTGCACCCCCTTTGGACAAACTTGGTAGTGTTTTTACTATGCCAGCGGTTGTTCCTGGGTGAGCGTACCCGTGAAAAAAGGCATTGAGAAAAATTGTATAAAAATAGCATCCTTTGCACTGATGGTCTCGTTTGCTGTTGCTGTTACATCTAATTTATGATCATCAGAGGAAAAATTAGACTGTTTCAGAAATATTTCAAAGTTCCTCATAGCACCTTTTTAAAGCAGCATATAAAGTGGTCATTTGGGAATGACATGTCCCCATGTGGAGTAGCTTCTTATAGGTCTGGTTTCCTTTATTCGGGTTACATTGTTTATTAGATACACAGAATAGGATGCGAAGACACAGTAGACTGGGATTTGCTGCTGCCTCGGCTCACAATAAAACTAGAGCATGGATTTAAGGAGATTGTTTCCTTTATGTTGTAGGAGATTGTAAGCAAGCCCTGAGTATGACATGATATTTAATAAAAACAACCATTGAAAAAGACCAAGAAAAACAAGAAACCAGAAAACAAAATTGAAAAAGTGGTGACCTATACTCAAGTGCTGTACTCAAATCCAATGTTGAAAACCCTGTTCTTTACTGTTAATATTATATGTTGTATCTTACGCTTTATTCAACTATATATAGGAGCTTTATTTTTTCTTCACAGATTAATATTTTAAAGTATTGAATGAGTTTTAGACATGCTATGAATTGATTTTGAAACGTGAAACTTTAAAGAGAAGCAGTCAGATACATGCTCGGCGTCCGTCAGCTCCAACATAATGCTGCTTCTTGAATATTACAACACTGTAGAAATGTCTGTTTACTTTTTTCTTGACTGGATGACATGGTGGAATGGAGATGGAGGAATATATGGTGTTGCTTCTTTATTTTGGAAAGGATCTAAAATACTTCTGACACATAGAGGAAATATTCTTCTAGCGACCAGCAGGGGGCAATGTGGCTTCAAGTCAATGGCTGCTCTGTGTGTGTGTGTGTGTGTGTGTGTGTGTGTGTGTGTGTGTGTGTGTGTGTGTGTGTGTCTGTGTTTTCTCAGCATGAGGTAGCTGGTTAGTAGTGGATGGGTGCTGAGCTGACCACTGCAGAGCCCATTAGCTGTGAATCTTAGTGAGGACTGGTGGGAGGGTGAGTGTGTGTGAGTGTGTGTGTGTGTGCGTGTGTGTGTGTGTGTGTGTGTGTGTGTGTGTGTGTGTGTGTGTGTGTGTGTGTGTATATACGGTTTTTGTGTGTTGGTGTAAGGCTCAATGATAAGATTGAATTTGATCATTTCAAAAAATATATTTTGGAGTAAGTGATTAATTTATTAAACAATAAATGTCCCAGATATTTGTTCTACTGACCAATGGGGTCGCTCCATCATACAAAGTCATAACACAAGAAGAAACCTGCCGTCATTATGCAATTGATTGACAGGTCCTCAAATACACAGACTAACACTAGCATCGTCAATGTTTGCTGGTGCTGTATCTGAAGGCATTTAGCAGCTACAGTGCCAGAAGACCAGCAGCAAGCTAAAAGGGAAGTGGATATGAGACTTACCACGTGGTGGCTGTGAACTCAAAGACCCCATGTGAATGCTAATGTTATCCTGTAACACGCCGACTCAAAATGAGACAGTGTTGTAAATACAGCGCTTTGTTTTCCGCTGCACAAAGCATGTGTGTGTGTGTGTGTGTGTGTGTGTGTGTGTGTGTGTGTGTGTGTGTGTGTGTGTGTGTGTGTGTGTGTGTATGTGTGTGTATGTGTGTGTGTGTGTGTGTGTGTGTGTGTTGGAAGCAGAAATAGACACGGAGCTAAATTACCGCCCCCACTAGACGTGACTTCAGAGCCGCACTTTAAAGCACCTTTAATTTGAGTAGAGGATCATATGAGTGGCAAAGATGACAGCAAGGCTCTTACTCTCTCTCCCTCTTTCACTCAGACACACACACACACACACACACATACACACACACACACACACACACACACACACACACACACACACGCACACACATACACACACACACACACACACAGACTCATCGTACCATTGACCTCCATTGCGACTACAGTAATACCGTCTGATACGACAAGCACTCTGACTAATGCTCTATTACACACACACACACACACACACGCACGCACGCGCACACACACACACACACACTGACATACACACACACACACACACATGCACGCACGCCCTCCTTGGCTCCTCCATATTTCTAATCCTTTTACAGTCTGTGTCACACTCATATACATTTGGCACACAAACTCTGCCACCTAATCAATGATAATGGAATCTCTGTGTATCCTGCCTAGTAACACAAGCCTCTGTGTCATTAACATGCTAACCTACACTTTATATCACACGCATACACATGTCTGCATGTCGGAACGTGTATGTGCATCCCAACAGCACGCCAAATATGTCATACAGTGGATCCATGCTGTCACTGTGCCACACAAATCCCAAAGCGGATGGGGGAGTAATGGTTAACATTTAGAGCTCGGAAAATCTATATCGCCAAACAAGTAATGAATCAAATGACGATGAGTGATGTCAGAGCTTCCACTCATATTGATAACTTTTTCCCTGCAGTGTCAGGCAGTTGTTTTTTGCAGGGAAGTGAGCTGATCGCAGTTGGAAAAAGGTGGAGCATTTTGATGCTAAAAATTCAGATAGGTTGCGTTCCGAATCGCATACTTTCTACTATATAGTATGTAGAAAAAAGATTTAGGATGTCCCGATTCTTGTGGCCAGATTTAGGATGGTTAGAAGTACCCGGATGTCCTACTTCATGCGGCCAAGATTGTTAGTGTTGAAAAGTGCATCCTATTTGGGCGATTCTGACCCATAATCCAGTGCGCACGTGAAGTGACGTCACATCGACGAAGCCTCCATATGAAAACAAACGGGGATGCGACGGATATAAAAGCAAAAGGCAAGATCAAGGCGCAATGTTATGATGAAATAAGAGAGTAAAGTATGTCCCAATAGTATGCCTACTGCATCCTAACTAGATTCTTTTTATCGTCGGATGTAGTATGTAGAATAGAAAAAAGAAAGAGTATGCGATTCGGAACGCAACCATATTCTTTTAAGGAGTTGGTGGAGATACCAAAACACGCATAACGTCACATAATCGGAGACTCAAAATGAATGCTGGTGATGCTACGATGTAAATGTAAATAGGCAAAGTTAAAGGTGCTCCAAAGAACTTTCAGTTTGTTTTAATTTAGCGCCCCCTTTGGACAAAAGCCGTAGTGTTTTTACTTCGCCTGCTGTAGTTCCTGGGTGAGCGTACCCATTACAAAGGCATAAAGAAAAACTATAAAAAACAGCATTATTTGCACTGATGGTCTCGTTTGCTGGTAAATGTAAAATATGATCATCAGTGGAAAAATGTGACCGTTTCAGAAATATTTAAAAGTTCCTCTTAGCACCTTAATATGGTATACCAAAAAGAACAAGTATAGGCCAGTTTTTCTGCAGACAACTTGCTAAAAAAGTTAATAACAAAATAAAGGATTTAGTACTTTAATAATCAAAATGGCAGTTTTGGCTGTAACATTTATTACAGAGTGAAAAGGAAGTGTCATATTTTTGTAAAAGACTTGATCAAAGCGTTCCAGATTTTGACTCGATCGCTCAAAACGTGGTCGTAAAGTCGCCCATAGAATCACAGCTGTTTTGGTATTTGCCTGCAGCCGCACTTCCATCATCCGTGTTGTCAGATCATAGCGTGGTTTCGGAAGGAAGAAAATGAATAAATGCAGCATTTTATAGCTCGGTCACACCAGTGTGTGTTTGTGCTAAAGTTCATTTCAGTGGATTTGCTTACTTAAGATGGTGTCACATACTGTATAGTTTAAAGTTTGACATTAAGATGCTAATCTGTACTATACTGCAAAGTCAAACTGTCTCTGACACTTTGACCTTTGAAGGGAACTGAGAGAACCAGACAGTGTCAAATGGTCAGAGCTATAATATTAGCTGTGTCGCCAAAAGTGAAGTCATATGTCACCAAGCTTCCAGCGCCACTTATTGTGCATGGATGCATGAATGAATTTCACTTAGCTGCTTTTTTTTTTGGGTGTGACTGGACAATCTGCTGTGTGTCCAAAAACACTTCAGGAAATACACACAAGCCCTGCATTCCAAATCTCCTGCTCTTTCTTTTTTCTATTCTACATACTATATCTGACCATCTAGTTAGTTAGCATGCAGTAAGCAAACAATTGAGACATACTTTTACTTATTTCTTTCTTTCATCATAACATTGCGCCTTGATCTTGCCTCTTGCCTACATA
>NC_137216.1:25763376-25843376 GCF_949987685.1 Ammodytes marinus
TCCTTATGATCTGACAACACCTTTAAAAACCTGCTGAATAACTGTTTGTTTAGAATGGCCATTTTATAATGTTCTATTTATTTATAGTCCATGGTGTTTTTATGTGTGTATGGGCATCGTCTTTTATGTTTATGAATAACTTTGTAATGTCTCTGCCCTTGAAAAGGGTTAAAGGTGCTGTACGAGGAACTTTTGAATATTTCTGAAACAGTCTAATTTTTCCTCCGAGACCATCAGACCATGGAATTTGACATCGTTTTTCTTTATGCTTTTTTCATGGGTACGCTCACCCAGGAACTACAGCTGGCGCAGTATAAACACTACCGCTTTTGCCCAAAGGGGGTGCAAGAATCAAAATGAACTGAAAGTTCCTCAAAGCACCTTTAAGCACAAACAGGAGTTGGTTAAGGTAAATGGTGACCTTCTTCATGGTAGTTACACAAATGGTTAAGGTTAGGGAACTATGTTGGTCATGCTAAACCTATGTTAGATTTGACTCAGACTGCAATAATATTTTGTCATCTTTGACTTTGGAGACATTAACTATCTCAGGCTCAACCGACTCAGTTTGATATGTCCTGTACAAAATGTAACTAACCAAAAACTTGCAAGTTTTGTAAGTCTGACTGTGTTAGTTTGTAGACTGTATGTCTGATTCTAACATTCAACTATCTACAGTGGATGGTTTAAGCTCCAGGGTATTATCCTTAAGGTCATTGTGTATTTATCTACCGTTAAGGTCCTGATATTTATAGAACTAGCCATTGCTTTTTAGGCAGAGCCATTGTAGAGACTTGTAACTTGGACTTGGACCATAAAATGGCCAGCTTCATAATGTCTGAAAGCTGCCTGCTGTTTTGAGTTATGATTAGGATTCATTGCCTTGCCTGTTTTGATGTCCTCTGTGACCCAATCCCTTCCTAACCAGTATCACCCAGCACATCTCAATGTTGTCTCAAGGAAAACAGCATTATTACATTCCCTCTCCGAACACAAACAAACACACACATACAAGCATCTGCAAATGGATGCATGCAAGCAACGTGCACGCATCTCCCCGGCAACTGTCCAACAGGGCTAACTCTCCTCTCCTCTCTCTCTCTCTCGTTCTCTCTCTCTCTCTCTCTCTCTCTCTCTCTCGTTCTCTCCCTCCTATAATATATTTTCGGGCTGTTGTGTGTGTGTGTGTGTGTGTCTGCTGCACCCACAGGAATCATGTAATAACAGCTTGTCAAGGCTTTTTGTGCTGTGAAACATTTGCATATTCAAATGTGTTGAGGAGGAGTGAAGCTGGCCAGGGCTTGATTCTCTAATGGGCGAATTCACATTGGTGAGGTTTGTGTTCATGTTGGAGCGCAGCTAATGGACGCACCAGGCTCATTGTTTTCAGGGTTTTTTTTCTTCTACTCAACAATATAATAAAACGAGAACGCTTGCCTGAATTGATGCCCTCCACCTGCATATGTATGCTCGTGTTTGTGTGCCCGTCTGAATTCCCTCATGCCTGTGGCGTGCACAAATACATTTCTGATTTACAGCCCATTTATTCCCTGCCAAGAGACACTATCAGCCTACAAATAAAAGATAATGGAGGCCAAGTAAACACTGAGTGCACCGAGACCATTCCAACTCTGCAGCTTTATCACATCCACACACACACGCACGCACACACGCACGCACAAACACACACACACGCACATACACATGCACACGCACGCACAAACACACACACACACACACACACACACACACACACACACACACACAGATACAGAGATTTCCTTTTTAAGGGCTTTCTCGGATCACACAGACTAACATATTGTCACACTTCTAAAGTCATTCCGATACTTTTATTTGTTTTATTTGCAGTCTCCTAGGTGTGAAGATAACTGGAGACTTCTGCTGCTTCCACCGGGAACATCGGAGCCAAATGGAATTTTTTTACTGTTTTCTCTCTCTTGTCTGGGAAAGTAGAAGTAAAACTATTTAATCAAGTTTCGAAATCATGGTGGAAAGAGATTTAAGTTGACTGTTTGCAATGGACTTGAACTTAACCATGCAGAGATGTGTGATCAATTATCTAGTGTACACACCAACTGTGTGTGTGTGTGTGTGTGTGTGTGTGTGTGTGTGTGTGTGTGTGTGTGTGTGTGTGTGTGTGTGTGTGTGTGTGTGTGTGTGTGTGTGTGCGATAAAATAAGACAACAATGTTATGAATAGTTTGCAGCAGTTGCTTTTTGTTGATTACCTTTCTCTGTTTTAAAATTGATATTCTCCCATCCACAAAGCCAGGCACACGAAGAAGAAGCGGTTTTCCAACCTCCCTGAAAATAATGTCTCCCTGGTTTAACGGGAGAAAATCCCTAAAGCAGGGTTTAAAAATCTGGTGAAAAGGCTGAAAAGATTTATAATTAATAACATTCATTAGGCTACTGTAAGAGTGCACGCTGATATTGCAGCGGCTAAAGTCCAAGGAATTCAAATGAGACGTCCAACTATCTCTCATTGGTGTTGTTTGAGGGTCCACATACCGTATATTAATGTCCAGATACTTTTGGCCTTTTGGTGTAAGTGTGGATGATACGCACTTCACTGTATCTATTTTTTCGACAAAAGGAAAATGGCGGACCGTTATGTGAGGAGCCCGGTGTGACAGTGTAACCCTTGTGGGCCGGTTGCTTCACAGAATTAGTTATGGTCTGTCAGCTCTTTGGAAGCTGCTTTAAATGGACTTGTCAATGAGAAAACGCATAAACATTTACATTGCTTAAGGCTGAAATATGGCAAGCAATGAGCCTTTCATAAACCCAATTGCTCTCAGAGTGTTGAGTCATCACACATTAATGACAATTTCAATACTTTCATTAGTGCAAGCACACACACACACACACACAAAAATACACACGCAAATGCACGCACACACACGCACACATATATAATGACTGCAGCAGTTCTAATATTTCTAACCTAATTGTAATGGGCGATGTGACTCGTGGCTGTTTAGAGCTATTGACTGGCGCTAAAGACACGCTGTTTGTTTAAGTCATCATTAACACAACCTTCAATAAGGGTCACTGGCAGCAAGTGTATCACTGATTAGTGTGTATGTCTGTGTGTGTGTGTGTGTGTGTGTGTGTGTGTGTGTGTGTGTGTGTGTGTGTGTGTGTGTGTGTGTGTGTGTGTGTGTGTGTGTGTGTGTGTGTGTGTGTGTGTGTGTGTGTGTGTGTGTAGAATGTGATTGAGGAGGACAAAATGAGTATGTTTCCAAGTGTGAAAAAAGCACTAAAAGCAAATGGGTTTGTCTGTCTCTTTGTACTTCGATGACCCTCTCTAATGCAAATACATTTGAAAACATTTTCCTGTCAAACCAGGTTTAGCATAAGTGTTTTCAGGTTGCTCTCTAAAAGTCGTCCCCCCCCGCCCCCCCCTTTCACACTGAGACACCAGAACAGAACAGCAGAACATCAGTCTAGACTCTCCTCCCTCCTTATTGTGTTGCTTTGTGCTATCTGCTTTCTGGGAATTGAACAAAAAGACAGACTGTGCTTGTCTTCAATAGGTCAACATTTAAATGTGCCATCCCTGACTCTGTATTTCATAATATTTTGGTGTTACAAAAAGACAAGCGTAATTTTGTTTAAAAAAAAATTATTCTGCCAGGTTTTTTCTGGTATTAATTGAAACCCATTAATGGCACACCTTTCCAATGAGTGTCAGATGGGATACTGTTGTGGTCTAAGGAGATGATCATGGGGTTAATACATCTTATGTTAAGTTAAGAACATTACATGCTTGGGACATATGTATTTATGTCAGATGGGGTTAATGTCATGTTGGATATGATGGATGAGATGCAGTGAGTATTGGATCACATATGTAGGCTACTGTAAAGCTGATCAATACTTGAGTGGTTTTGCATGGAAGACCTTGGCCCTAAATTGATCCAGTGACATTTTGATCAGGTTCCACTCACAATGTATTAATGTTTAATCATTATTCAAATCTGAAGACTACACCGGGTGCATTGCGGACGTATAATATATGTAAACGTGGTCAAAATACTGTAAAATAAAACTTCAACTTTGTAAAATCTAAATAATGTATACAAGTATTTGTGTTTTTGTAGCATCACACCCATGAACCAATCACAGCAAAGGTTATGTCAACAAAATGTATTTCCTGAAATTCAAGGGTTCTTGAAACTAGGAAGTAATTGACTAGTCACCAAGATGCAGAAAAAGCAAAGCAGCTACTGCCAGAACTCAGCACACCACTATTACTGTTGGTGCAAATTGGCCTACAGTAGATTCAGATCTGAATTACCTTCCGTTTCTTTCAACAATTCTAATAGGTTGAGTGTTGCCATCATCTTTGTCAGGTGTGTCTGCCAACAGCTGAACAGAGTTTTACTAGCAGGGCGAAGAAAAGGCCCCAAGATACATATCTCATTTGGTTTCATGTTACTGCACTGTAGCTGTCCTTAAAATACCTACAATTGGGACATACTATTTGGTCATAACATAGCGCCTCAAACTTTGGCCCTCTTTCTCGGTTTACATGGCAGTCTGTGGTTGCTCTGTCTTGGCAGCTCAGTCAATGTGACGTAACTGTTGCTGCACAGCGGATTGTGGGTCAGAACAGACGTAAGAAGCATGCTGGCTTGCACACTGCAGAATGACCTGATGAAGAATGACAAGTATTTTTGGCAAAACTGCGTTTGACATTTATGTCTTGGGACATCCAAAATCCTTTTCTGGCATACTAAATGGAAGTATATTTAGAATTGACAAAGGGACATCATCTTTCCACGGCTAGCTGGAGGATGCAAGCTATGCAGTTAATACGATAATATCAAAACTTAAAGATAACTGCATCTAGCAACCAACCACAGCAACAGCCATAGCATCCATTGTTTTGCCATAGACACCACCATCTCTTGTAGCAAATCCACAAAGGTAGTTCATTTTGAACAAAACACAGTGAAATAGTTGCTTTTGAATGCTTCCTTATTGTAGCATGTAACAAACTCAAGATGTTATGAACCGTCCGGTTTTACTTTGGTATCTTTGTCTTGTTTTTCCCCACGTCCTGTCAAGTTTCCCTCCTGTATGTCCCCTATGCCCGGTCTGAGCTTGGTAAAACCGCTTTTAGCCATAGTGCCCCTGACTCCTGGAACAGCCTACAACATACAATTAAAATAAATACACTCATAACTGTTAACCAATTTAAAATTATTATTTTGAATCAGCCCCTCTACACTTGTAACTGTTTTAATTAGGCTATTATCTCTTTCATTCAATTGATCTGAATGTTTTAAATTGTTGTTGTCTGTGTGTGTGTGTGTGTGTGTGTGTGTGTGTGTGTGTGTGTGTGTGTGTGTGTGTAAACTTGTTATGTATTCTCATTGTATATTGTGTATCTGTACAAACTCGACGTCATTGTAAAAGAGGGTCACCCCTCAATTGATCTTTCGAGGTTAAATAAAGGAAAATGAAAAAATTACAATGGTTGATTACTGGCCCCTCCCTACTGTGTTTCACCTGTGCCTCGTTGTCTCCCCTGTCTTGTCTATTTAAGTCCATGTCTTCCCTTTGTTCTGGTCTTGGCATTGTAGAGTTGGTGTTCATCTTGGTTCTTCACCTGATGCTAGCAACCTAAACCTAACATTAGCGCCGGTTAGCAATAGTAAACTCACCCGGTTGTATGCAACCCCTGAGGATATTATGAACCCAAACAAGAAAGCCAAGTCTGCATGGACTTTCACAACAAGTACAGCGAAGCAACTTTTATCTCAGCCATCCACGGCCCCCTGTCACCGCTAGGTAGGGGAATGTCTGCCTTATTTTGTGCCGCTGCGCACACAATGCTGTTAATTGTGTGTATTTCCGAGCCGTGTGGATCTATATGCAATGCTGTTTTATTGCTATGCTGTTTGTGCCATTCAATTACTGTTAATTGTCTTTTGGCACAACAGTTGGCCATGTTGTTGCTGTTGTTTTTGTGCCTACATGCACGCTGTTGTGCCGGGTCTGATCTCAGGATATGCTGTGTGGCTGTGCTTTAGCCGATAAACCAAGTCAGCTGTCATGATCTGTCTGTATTCTGATCTTGTCTTGGTATGTTTCCCTGTGTTTCCTGTTTTACTATGGTGAGTCCATGTCTTTCCTTTGTTCTGGTCTTAGCATTGTTGAGTTGGTGGGTTTCCATGTGTTTCTTGATTCTAGAGTTGTGTTGGGTTAATAAATCGTCATATCCTCAAACCGTCTGCATCTGGGTTCTTCACCTTCTGCTAGCAACCCCATCCTAACACAAGACATGTTATACCCTCTATAATTCCCTTCGTTTTTTATGAACGAACCACATATACTTCCAATGACAGTTGCTCATCTTTTGTACCTATGATTCAACCAGGAGAGCTCGCTACATGTTCATCCCGGCTTTGGCAGTGCACCAACTGTTACACACCTACATCTACAGTATGTCAATGTAGAGAATGAATGGAGCTTTTACCTCAGTCTGGAAGCATGAAATACACTAACCCCTCCTCCTTTGCCATGCCAACACGGAGTAAGTTACATCATCTCCCAAAAAGCTTTCACGTCCCATCTCTGGCTGTGCTGCTGTTTTCTGCCCCATGAACTCCACCACCCTGATCTTTCTTTTCAGCTTCCTTTCCCTCCCTCCATCATTATTGTCCTCCCTCTCTCTCTCTCTCTCTCTCTTCCCCCCATGTCCCAGTTCTCTCTCCCTCTCCTTCCCCTCTGTCGCCCCGGGAAGAATTCAGCACCAAGTGACAGTCTGATTTAGTTCCAATACCAACCTCCCATCTCTCTTTCTCTCCCTCTCTGTCTCTACCTCTCTATTTCTCTCCGGAGAGAGAGGGTGTCGCGCATAAATCTGCGCTGTAGCCATCTATTACCTTCCACATTTGAGCCCTGACCTAATTCCTCCGCGTCTCCAATGTGTCAGTAGGTCCCAGGATATAGTGGCCCCACTGTAATCCGTCTCCTCCGCGCGTTCTAATTCACACTAAGTCGCTTCTTCTTTGTTTTATGGTTAATACTTTTTTTTTTCTTCGGCTAACACTATCTCATATTACCTCACACCACTAATTTAATAAGACAAATCACCCATGTATACTTAGTTTCCCCAATCGCCTTTTTTTTTTTTGGTCTCTGGAGGTACTCAGAAGCTGTGCGCGAGGCTCTCAAATGATGACGATTATATATCTTTTTCCACTTCTCTTGAAAAAAATGATTGCGTCGGTACTGTACTTTGGCAGCATGATGAAAGGGACGACTTCAGCCATTTTTCGAAGAGGTCATTATCATTCCTCACGAGATCGAGATTTATTTGCAGTCCCGTACTTACATTTCACCGCTTTTACTTTGGGTTTAAAAGGCCAAGCAATTTACATTTAGTGTGTTAAGTCACTGATAAGAATCTATCTCAATTACAGAATCACCAGCACAGTCAAAAACCAATACTGAGCATGGGAAACTGTTAGAACCATCATCCCCAAAGAAACTGCTCAATTAGGGGGCCCCCTGAAATAGTAAATACTGCCGGCCCTGGAGACCCAGAACTGGATCAGGGCCTTGTCTCACCTCTTTAGCCCCCGAACCCCCCACCCCTCCTGGCATGGAGACCCTGATGACTTCTCATGTGATGACTTGTATTGTACTTCTGAGACCGCATGTGCAATTACAGCTAATTAGCCAATTCGTTTTAATTAACAAGCAATCACCGGTCTAATCAGAAGAGCGTGGTGGCCCCGGTAGTTAACATTGTCCCATCACAGAATTAAAAAGGAGACATGCATTGTCAGGTGAAGTGGAAACAAGCCCTCGTTGGAAACAGGTTGCCAGGCAACCGGTCGCCTGGCAACCACACAGTGATAAACAAGAGTCTGGGACGTTTCCCAGCCAAGAAAGCATCCTGCACAAAACCAACCTCCCCCTATGAAAACCATAGCTCTCATTTTCTGTTGTTCAGTTGTTGTTGTATGGATAGAGCTGGCAAGCAATGTAATGCATCAATATAAGTATTAGTCTATCAGGTGGATTATATTTTCATTTTGTTCGTTCAGGTGGCTGTAGCTTCATATTTCACAGAAATACATGATGAGTTGGTATTGATCTTCTCATCTAACTCCTGGCAAGAAAGCGAATAAACCAGATCAATATAGGATATGGGAAAATTGGCAGCTACATGGATGGATTTTCTAACAGGTTCCATGTTTCATAATAATTATGATAAAAATCTCAACACTCATTTTTTCTTGTAGTTATAAATGCTCATATTAAGCTCAGGCCATACTCCAAAGTGAAATCCACCAACAGGTTTTTAGAATGCGTTGGTCTGCAAGTCAACTTCCATTGTTTTGTGATATTGGTTTGGATTCTCTGTATTTGAAGAAAGTTTCTTTATGCAAACCCACAGTCTTGGTTTGTAAATTGGTTCATGTGTTTTTCTTTTAATGCTTGTTGTCAAAATCACTTTTTGTCAATCAGTGAATATCTCCTCACGATCGATCCGCTCCCTGTCCGTACTGTGTGTGCGCTGAAACAAAATCCAGTGACACAGTGTAGGCGACCAACCGTAGCTAGCAACATGCCTGTTAACAGAGCCTACAGCCTGTGTTATATCACTGAATTTATTTTGGTGCACACACAGTACAAACAGATAGCAAAACATCATGAGATATTTACTGGTTTTGACAAAGTGATGTTGACAAGCATTCTCCAGAATCACTGACTGCACCTTTAAGTTGCAGTGTGTTTGCGCTTGTACACCATACTTTGAGGCTAGAGTCGATGCACAATAAGACTTGTGGTGATCCGACAATATGGGAACGATTTGGACAAAGGTAGCAACTAAACAATCGTTTGAATGCTTCACAAAAATAGACATTACAAGGACATTGCGCTGCATTGTATATCATGTCTCATTAGAAGGCCCATCTCTTGTATAAATGCTTTAGTCTGCGCAGAACTCGGCAGAGAATAGATTCGGATGGACATATTTATAAACCTGGATCTTCAGAAGTGGATCTTCAGAAGTGGAGGGAGACTCCATTTATCCCCTCAACTGTTGTCCTTTAAGATGGGTGATTACTTCCAAAGTGCCCTTCAAAAGGATTCCATCAGAAAAGCAAAGCCAGAAGGGACTACAAAGAAAATGAAATGATCAGTCTCGAGCTTGCAGCGGCTCACAGTGTGTTTGTTGGTGTGGTACGATGGCAAAACTGGACTCTCAATGTGGTCAGCAATAAAAAGGGTTGGCCCTGAAGGGGGCTTTGAAACATGTTGGCCTATAAACGTGATTGAAGGGATGAAGTTAAATGCACAGAACAACATTCATTGTTTTCAGTAAGAGCGCAACAGTCATCTAGAGCTGCAGAGACGTGCCAAGCCTTCAAATGCAACAGAGGTTTGGAACTGACTTCAAATTGATAGTGTAGGACATGAACGCAGTGTTGAAATGACTGAAACACTGGTTGTGGTTTTTTTTCCTTTTCAAATTTAAATGATTTGTCCTTTGGAATATGTATTCATCAGCTTCTGTTTTGAATACTGTTGTTATGTCCTCTTTGCTGAAAAATAGGAGATAAATCGGAGACGACAACCAAAGATTGTATAGGAGCCGGAGTGGAAGTGAAGTTAAGGGGATATATGTTCAGGTTAGATTAGAAGCAAACGTAACACATGCACGGAAATCAATATACGAAACTAGTCCTACCTCTCAAAACAGAGCAAACAGAAGACCTAACCTGCATTATCTAATAATGTGTCCTTACATTTTAATGTTGTAGCTAGTCACAGTCGAATTTATAATTTGGATCTCACTTGGAAAGTGTGATCTTTACAAATGCATCATACCTATTGAGATTATCATATATTTTGAATGC
Organism: Ammodytes marinus; assembly: GCF_949987685.1. Taxonomy (NCBI): domain Eukaryota; kingdom Metazoa; phylum Chordata; class Actinopteri; order Uranoscopiformes; family Ammodytidae; genus Ammodytes; species Ammodytes marinus. The sequence continues at coordinate 25,773,287 of NC_137216.1, forward strand.
AAAATCTTTAGCTGCATACTAAGAGTAAAGGTAGAAATGAACACTTAACGGAAAGTACAAGTACCTCAAAACTACACTTAATTAATCAAGTACACTACTTGGGTAAAACTATGCACCACTGGTAAAGTAGTAGACAGTGGTAACAGAGTTTTGTGATATTAAAGCCTTTTTCTCAAATTTTCCCTCATGTCTTTTTTATGCTTAAACTGACGGTTTGGTGTCAGAGTGTGGATAAGACATCTGTACAGACTCGCCACTGACAGGTAAGGGTATCAGTGTTGACAGGTGATATGTCAGTAGTTGGAGGAGAACAGAAGAAGGTATTTCTGGACTTTGGAGGAAGAGTTTAGAGGTGGTTTGAAGGTTGAGGGAATTAAATGGGTTGACGGGGACGGAGGGATGTGTGGATAGGAGAGAGCAAGTAGAAAGGAGAAGGAAAAATGATTGAGTTTGGGTAGGATAGATAGAGAGAGAGAGAGAGAGAGAGAGAGAGAGAGAGAGAGATAGAGGGAGACGGGGAGAGAGAGAGGAGGATTTGAGGTGAATTCAAAATCAACTCAGCATGGAGCGTAATGAAGAAGAGGTAGCGAATAGATTATATTTGACTTTTATCTCTTTTCTTATTCCAAGTGGTGGAACAAGTATCTTCTACTTAATTAAAAGTAGTTATACCGCAGTGTAAAATTATTCTCTCAATACTCTTGCATTTGAAATCCTATTTAAGCAAAAGTACATACTAGTATCAAAATACAGTACATTCAGTGAAAACACATTAAGCATACTGGCCCCATTCCAGAATTTCTTTACAGCAATGATAGTATATAGGCATCACCAATGTTGCAGCCAATTTGAGTCTAATTTCAACTACTTTACATATAGCCGACTAATTATAAAAAATAATGCATGGTACTTATATGGCACTCCTCAGCATTCACATACTACTGGGAGGCTACTGTAATCTATGAAAATGCAGTTTAAAATTTGATTATGTTTTGTATTTTAACAAACCATGTCCGTTATGGGCCAAAGAAGTATAGAATCAATATTATGCTATACAATGTTCACTCTTAAAAAGCCCTTTCACACCCAGCACAGATTTTGTCCGAAAAAATCGCAATAACTCTCAATAAGCAGCATCATCGGGCAGAACGGAGAACTGTCTCTGCTCCCCTTGTTTTTCTCTCCTCTCCAATCCTCAACTTATTCTTTCCTTCGTTTTTGTATTCTCTCTCTCTCTCTCTCTCTCTCTGCCTTTTCTCTTTCTATTTCCCAAACTAGCTTTCCAATTTTCTTTATTTCCCCCCAAATTCCTTACTTCCTCTCATATTTCCTGTTCTATCCTTTCCTCAGCCTTCCTATCTACAATATTTTCTCTCCATTCTCTCATTTCTTCCTCGTTTCCTTTATGAACCTATAGCTGATCCCCCTCACGGCTCCCTCTCCAGTCTGCTTCTTGATCTGTCTTCTTCCTTACCCGTTTTCATCCTTCCTTTCTCCTGTCTTCTCTTTGTTTCCCTTCCCAATATTTTTTCTCTCGTTTCTCCTCTATCCCTCTCTCTCTCTCTTTCTCTATCTCTCCTCTGCTCTGTTCTCAGCGGGGTTATTGATGGCCTCCTCCTACTCTCTGTGGCCGGGCAAACAGAGACCCCTGCAAACAGCATCACAACCCCCTAGGCAGGTGACCAGGTGAGTGACTTTCTCTGTGTGTGTGTGTGTGTGTGTGTGTGTGTGTGTGTGTGTGTGTGTGTGTGTGTGTGTGTGTGTGTGTGTGTGTGTGTGTGTGTGTGTGTGTGTGTGTGTGTGTGTGTGTGTGTGTGTGTGTGTGTGTGTGTGTGTGTGTGTGTGTGTGTAGGGGATTTGTGCCCATGTTGGCGCTATGGTGGTCGTGCTGACAGAAGCAAAAAGGTATTGGAGAGAAAAGAGAGAAAAGGCAGGGAAAGAATTCATTTTCTCCAGTAGGATGAGAGGTTTGTGTTAGAGTGTGTGTGTGTGTGTGTGTGTGAGAGAGAGAGTGTGTATAGAGTAACACTGGACTCCTGCTACCTCCAGCCCCACAGGCCTCTCAGAATAAATGGATTTTCTTTTTCTATTTTGGTACGCACTGGACCTTATTTCCTTCTCATTCTCCTCTCTCTTTCAATCTCTGTCTCCATCTCTGTTCTCTCCGCGAGCCATACGAGACCCACGCTCACAGATGTTTGAACTCTCTCTATTATCTCATTGAGCAACGTTAATAGACTTTAATTTAATTTAATAGTACTGTATTACAGTAGACTACGAGGAGGAGCCGGACCAATCACATTAAGGCAAAATGTTCCACTCGTACAAATTACAATAAGTAAGGTCGGACGCATGAAAAGGATAAGATGGATGAAAAAAAGATGGTACAAAATAAGCCTCAGTATTGTTGTTATGGTTACTAGCACACTGGTTAAAAATGTTACAGTATACAGTTTTACCAGAAATCTGTCAACCAATCAAAAGCAATGTCGCTTTGAGGAAAAGGCTGTCTTTTACAAACACGTTTTTTTTCTTTCAGTTTCCTACCAACAGTTAAACTTTGTGTGAGTGGCAACGTCAGTCAGTGTGTTACTTCTGTTTCACCAATCTAGAGTATAAAATGCACTATGCAGTGTACGTAAAATGGGAACTACACATGGCAGACAAAAGGATTATTTAAATTTTAAGAGCATGTATCATATGAACTTCATTGTGAAAGCAGCCGTGTTCAAAGGTGTTTTGTTTGTCATAATAACATGATTTGGTATGCTCATGTGAAAGTCGTGCTCAGGGCCTAATCATTGCAACTAACTGTCTATTGAGTGTGTTCTTGTGCCACACCAACAGCCAAACACTCTTAGTAACTGTAAGTCATACTAACTGAACCTTAATCCTACGTGTTTCCATGCCAATTACAGAGCCACAATGCTTCACCAAGGTGAAACACGGTCATCTGAGGACAGAAGATAAATGTCCCTGCAGAGCTACAAATCAACTAGCGATGCAGTAATGTATTGCCATAACATCTGTTGCCTTTATAGATAATAGTTAATACAAATATCTATTTTCTTTGTTTTATGAAGATATTTAGTTTACTTCAATGAAGTAACAGATGGTTTAATCAGTTTTCTTAAGTTTACAATTAGCTGTTTTGTCTTGTATTTTAAAATGTTTGTTTTTCTAATGTCTAATCTCGATGTATTTTATGCCCCTGTAAAGCACTTTGAATGGCCTTGTGTCTGAATTGTGCTTTATAAATGAACGTGCATTGCCTTGCGTAAATACCTGGAGTCCGCTCTTTTCAACTTCATGTGTCCACTGCATTATAGAGTCCTTAGCGTGCTGTGGCGAGGAAATCGGACAGCAGTGAAGGTCAGATGGTAATTTGGAGGAAGGAGCAACAATAAGGAAAAGGGAAATGAAAACATCTCCCATTTCCTGCTCATTTTGTGAAGGTCAGGGGGAAATGGGTAAATACCTAGTGGGAATGAGAAATTGCAAATGGCAGCGGTAAAAAAACGAACCAAAAAAACATTGAATTTGGAGATGTGTTTTGTCATATAAATGATTCTCTTTAAAGGTGCACTGTGTAACTTTTGGTGTGTCAGAGAAGTGAACATTTTCTCAGATATATTCTCATAACTGATTAAACTTAATTTACTCGCAGGAAAATTGGATCCCTGGAAGACTGTTAAAAGTAAAAAAATAAAACGACCTAATAAAAATGACTGTTTCAATGTTGTAGTTTACGGCAGCAGGGCCCACAGTTTGGTTTACGTTTGGTTCCAGGTGTCTCAAAATAATGTTGTCTTGATTTATGATTATACAATTATTCAATACTAAGAGATACATGTAGAGAAAATGTGTTTTGTTAACTATCTGCAGGCTCTGCAAATGTAAACAATTCCCCCTCCACTGAAACTGCATAGTGCACCTTTTAAGGTCTTTGCGAACTCCCCAAAAGTCAAAGAGATATTTATAAATAAATACTTGAGAAGCAATCCCCAAAAGTGAACGTTTTGATGTTGTGCAAGAAGATGTGTATGCAAATCCAAAAGGTAAGAAAAGGCTTGAGGTAGCCGGCTCAGTCCCTTTGAAGGGTTTCTGAAGCACATTGAAGGTAAGAGTCCCAACAGCTCAACCTCTCAAGGTCTTTTTTTGATTTATTGCTTGTTACATGCGCCTCTTGGAGTCTTCCATATTAATGACCAGCGTTATGTTAATGGTGTTATAAAGGAATACTCCGCACTGCAGGTGTTCACCCACATGGCAACTTTAACAACCTTCATCGTTCAAGAATACGACTGCTTGAGGAAACGTTTTCACTCAATGGGGTGGACAAACATTACGAGAGTTGGGCTAAACTACTAAAGTCTTCAAAAACTGATTAATAAAAATTAAAATTAAAAAATCAAATAAAACCTAAGCTAAACTTAGAACAAGCATGGAACTATTTCTGCTGCTTTATACTCCAGTCGAAACATGAAGTGATTTTGAGGACCGTTACTGTGATGACGTTAAGCAAGAGAAAAACACCAGAAAGAGAAAATGACTTATTATACCGACTGCATAACATTGAGGTTATAAAGGTCCTCTGTCAGTCTTGACTCAGACTCTTCCTTCACCCTTTCACCGATACTTCAATCTGTCCCTTTGACTTTATCAATGTAAACAGCAGCAAAATAAGCAAATCAATTGTCAGATGATGGATGTCCAATGTCCTCCTCCCAAACTAAAGGTGCATTGCATTCAAGCAGAGACACTGTCGAATTAAAAGTCCAACACTTCTGAGTTTATATCACCAAGGAAGATGTCCTCTAGAACCAGGTAATTGAGACATACATCCATTATTTACGTCCTATAGTACAGTACCTCTTTAATTGGAAGAGTCAGAAGCAACAGAAAACGTAGGACTGAACAGCACCAAAAATAGCATCTCTGGTTGTATTTTGTTGTACTTTTCACTGAAAACGTATGACCTGACATCTGAAGAGTGGAATGGCAAAATGTCAAGTAACAATGAAAGGAGAAAAGATTCAATATGCCTCATTCAATAAAACGGGGGCATGAATAGGCCACTGCTTTATTTTCTACCGGCCTGAAAGGTCAAGAAGCACTTTATATATGTTGCCACATGTCAGAATGGGCTTACAGGTAATAAATATTTGAAAAATGCTGCCACTGTATCCACAAACTGAGGTTACACACACACACACACACACACACACACACACACACACACACACACACACACACACACACACACACACACACACACACACACACACACACACACACACACACACAGGCCCATTCAGCCGGATGGTTAAATGTCATTACAGCTGACAGCCTGAGTGGGCAGAAGGGCAGCTAGTCATTTTCTGAAGGGTGCTCACACTGAAGTGTGTGATGGGTGTTAACAGACTTCACATCACCATCAGTCCAGCACTACAAACAGATGGACGTGTGGGTGCCACAACACACTCTATTGTAGCTTTTCATACGAGCAAAGGAAACGGAGCGTTTTTTTTCTTCAAATTGAGGATTGCGTTTAGTGCATATATTCCTTCAACATATTAAAGGGCACACAGGACGAGGGTCTGGAGTGTTCTGTCTACACTGATGCAGGAAAATGCATTATTTCCTTCCAGTTAAGCTTTCCATCTACACTTTCATTGTTTCGTGTTCACCAAAGGTGGTTGACCATTAACCATGAGGTCGCCGGTTTGATCCCCAGCAACGAACAGGAGGGTGTTACTTGTTAAACTAGTGGTGGCTGGTATTACATGTTCCGTGCGCGCCATCTCTGCTATTGTGTCATTGAGCAAGACACTTAACCCCAAATCTGCTTCTGGGGCGCTGTAGACCCTGCGCTGACCCCCTCCAAAGTGTGATAACTTGAACGTTAACACACATTTAAATTTTGAATTGACTAATAATAGTTCAAAATGTTTGGCTGTCAGAATAGAATACAATAGAATCCTTTTATGTTGTAACTAAAAAGCTCCCTTTGCTTAGATGATCTGGGCATTCACACTTCTGATATTACACTCATATCAAACCATCAGCTCTGCAGATCATAACAAACAAACGCCAAACTATTGGATCTGTTTATAAACTGTATCAAATCTGTAAAATGTCCAACAGACTTGTTGTTTTGCTGCTATGTTTGTATTTTTTATGTATACAGTATATTCAGGCCTAAGAGTGCTGACACATGTCCCCTCGAGGGAAACTGAAGTACTTATTCTTCAGATTTTTATAGCTTTCAATTATGTTATCACATCCATATTGCTTTGAAGGATGGGTAATATTGCAAGCTAAGGCTGGTGAAGTTATGCATCCTAAGTGGACCATTTTGCTCTCAATGCCTGACAAAGCCCCAATGTTCTCAACACAGAGAAGAGCATAAAAAGTCAAAGTAAGAGAATGTAAACAAAAAAAACTTGACCAAACTTTAAATATCCCAACAAGTTGTTCAAATGATTTGTGACCCGCTTTTCGCCGCCCCTCCTTCCCCCCCCCCCCCCCCACACTGATAATAGTGGTACGTTCCATTTGAACTAATGCAACCTTCATTTGACTTGTGTAGGTCGCGCGGAATCGAAAAAGTGTCTGTGGTAAAGGGCAACCTGCATAATGCATCTCGCCGGAGCTCCCATGAGGACGCTTTTAATGGCAGCAAACAGCAAACACGACAAAATGAGGATCGAAATCGGCCACGTTCCCTCATCAGCGCTGTGTCCGCTCCTCCCTAATTTGATCTTGTCTTTTCGCAGACAAACTTCCGCACCACTCCTCCTCAGTTCAGCCTGTGGCCAAATCAAAAAGTTCCACATCATTAACAGCTGAAGGTTGCGATACTGTTAACGAGAGGCCCAATTAGCCTTTTTAGCAAAACAAAGAGAGAGGCGGGGAAGAGGCTCAGAGGAATAGCTTTCCTCCTCTATAGAATGTGTTGACCCGTCGCCAAGTCTGAAGAGAAAGACAGACAGAGAGAGATACAGAAACACAGGGGGAAAGATAATAATAGATTGAATTGATTAGAACAACTGCTAGCGTTTGTATTCATAGCAATCAATTGTTAAAGACATATATACAGTATGTACACACACACACACATACACACACACACACACACACACACACACACACACACACACACACACACACACACACACACACACACACTTAAATGGTTAGCGACAGACAGAGTACTTTGTTATTGCTTTTGGATATTCCATTCTCTCACAGAAACAAAATCAATGTAAGGACAATGAAGCACAACAATGAAAACTGAAATCAGAGACTGAATCATTCTAAATGTAATATGATATAAGTGCCTGGCCAGCTGCACATTTGTAGGGCAAAGTCTATAGTTGAAAGTATCTGTTTAGGTCATGAATGGCCACAGGGGCTGCATTGGAATTGCATGGATAAATGTGGGAAAATACCAACATTCGCTTACAGGTACATCCAAGGTTCATTTCTTGTGTAAACTTTCTGAGCCACTGTTGATGCTCCCCCACTGCTCCCCCCCTCCCAAGTACTTGAGAACTACTTCCTTTTACAAATATTTCAAGACAAGCAAGTATACGCATTCATAGCCCTCCTAAAGTTAAAAGGTCAATACGATAAAAAAACTATCATTTGCTTTTAGTTTAAAGACCCCCATATCAACTTGTATATTCAGCATATGAATGTAACCACAATGTATACCCTGGGTGTTTTGTGTTCAGGTCGTCATCAATCAATAGTACAAACATCATATCACATCAACTGAACCCTGTGAAAAAGCTGATGTAAATAATACAAGCTAGAGGGGGGGGGGGGGGGGAAACCTACACTCCCCTCTGTGCCTGCGGCCAGTGGATGAAAAGCACATTGCCTTCACCACAAAGCTATTTCATCGACGATTTATAGAGCGTCATGGAATAATTCTGTTGAAATTAGAAGACTAGCGGCACTGTGTGAGAATGGGATAAAAAGGTGTGGGCTGCTTGGATTGCAACTTCAGCCCCCCAAGGCTCTTCTGCTATAGCCTCATGTTGTGACAGGTCACGCATCACAAACAACAAATTGCTCTGCTCCACTGTGGATGATACCACACACACACACACACATACACACACACACATGCACACAAACACACACAAGCCAGCGCACGCACACACACACGCACACGCACACGCACACACACACACACACACAAGTAGACACATGCAGACGTGACGTTAAGTTCACAGACACACTTTGCCATGATACTGCCCGACACTCTGTTGTCGCTCATTGGCTGATGTTGCTTTTGCCGCTGCATGCTTTCAGTGCCTGGTGGCAAACATGTTCATTTGCAACTCTACAAGCTTGAAGAGAGCACACCTGAACGCACCATTAGTCTGGGTCTGTATGTGACCACGGACGGTGGACTAGTTGAAAGACGTTTGCCCAAGCTAAACAACCCTGAAGCCCTTTAGAGGCACCGTCCATTTCTGGCTTGATGAATACCTTTCAGGCTGACATTGTGTTCATGTTTGACATTTTTTCTGCTGTGGGAGGGGGTTGTGTTTTTTTTTTTTTGGCCCAAACGCATGCCATTTTGTGTGGACAAAGACGCTGTAGTATGGAGCAGGGAATCCGTCTTTCTGCTAATTATTTTGCTCTGGCACAAGATAATCACATTCTCAGCCTATGAAGCACATGATTGGATCATTTCTTCTCCATCTGGCCCAAACAGTCTTCCAATGAGCACAAGACCAGACCTGTTTGAATGACTAAACACATTTTAGACGTTTGTGAATGGAGATTCAGAGGAGAAGCTGTACGTGTATCTGCATGGTCCGAAGGTTGCGCGTGTGTGTGTGTGTGTGTGTGTGTGTGTGTGTGTGTGTGTGTGTGTGTGTGTGTGTGTGTGTGTGTGTGTGTGTGTGTGTGTGTGTGTGTGTGTGTGTGTGTGTGTGTGTGTGTGTGTGTGTGTGTGTGTGTGTGCGTGCTGTGTTTCCAACTTATTCTAACGGATATAAAAAATAAAACAACCGGTATTTTCTGTTGCTAGTTATAGTGCATCTGCAGGGCTGCAAAACACATGTACAGTGCACAGTGTCTTCATCTATACATCTCATAGTTTTTAAACTTACATTAATCGAAGTACGCTGATGTCAGTTGATACTCTGTTGCATGACACATCGGTGATTCCAGGCGTTCTTTTAGTTAAGTATGTCTTTCCACAACCTTTTGTCCTCCTTGTCAAAAAACACTATTGTTCAGGGTTGGCCCATCTTCTAAGACATGTTTCGAAGGTCTTCTCTCTCCTATTCCGGGGTCTATTAGAGAAAGGCAGAGAAAGGAGGGGAGAGAGACAGAAAAGAGAATGAAAGAGACAAAGCACCATTATTTTATACCCCTGGGTCAATGTCAGAGAGAGCTGCTGGCAAATTAAAGGAGAAGAAAGAGGAGCGCCCTAAAAATGTTTTAGGGGCACTTTTCCCTTCCCGAATTTATCTCTTCCACACTGCTTCCTTTTTCTTCTTTTAATCAACTCCTTCTCCCATACCCCCAAACTCTCCATTTATCAGCCTCCATCTCCATCCCTCTCTCTTTATCTCTGTCTGCTCTCTCTCTCTCTATCTCTCTCTCTCTCTCTCTCTCAAAGGCTCGTCTGAGGCACAGCTGAGTCCCAGGAGACCATCGCTATCAAACCTCTCCTCCTCTCCTGCTGCATTCTCCTCTCTTCCCTCTTTTCACTACTCTCAGAGTTGTCAAATCAGCAGAGTAGACGCAGCCGGAGCTCAGTTTTTCCAAGTGACATGCTAGCTATTGTAAACCACCATGACCGAAGAATATGTCACGCCAGCAATGACAGATGGCGTTGACTAAAGGCAAAACAGAGAGGAGACATTATATAATCCATAGCAGCCTTGTTTGAAGCAATGTCATTTTACTTGTTTGCAGTGTAAAGGTGCTACGAGGCACTTTTAAATATTTCTGAAACTGTCAAATTTTTCTTATGATGATCATGAATTACATGTAACAGCAAACAAGACCATCAGTGCAAAGAATCCTATTTTTACATAGTCTTTCTTAATGCCTTTGTCCGGGTATGCAGACACAGGAACAATAGCTGATGCCGTAAAAACACTACCGCTTTTGTCCAAAGGGGGTGCAAGAATGAACACAAACTGAAAGTTACTCGGAGCACCTTTTTAAAAATAGGTTTAATCTGTAAAAAATAAAGGAAACGACAAACAAAGTGTGAAAGGACTTCCACATAATGATCCTACTGCTGTAGCTAAAGATTATTTTCGACTTTGATCAAGCTATCTATTTCTTTTGTGGTGTTTTTTGTCCAAAAAAGTCAGTAAATTAAATATTTCAAGTAACAAAAAAAAGAGAAAAAAAATCAATTATCTCATGATGAAGAGAAAAATAAGCTTTATATTATTTCGATAGCGAGATAAGATAAGACAGTTATTATTAAATCTTATTGCTTGTGATATTATTTGACATCTCCTTCATTATCTTGTGATCTTGAGATTACAGGTAATTAAAAGATAATTGCAAGCACGTCTGTCATTTGTGTCAGTAAAACAGAGAGAAATGTTGGCAGGCATCACTCCAATTGTAGGAAATGTTCTTGTTGCCTGTTGGGACTATTTTCAGCGGCGGATGAGTTCAATTTGGTGAAGCAGTGAGTATTTCTGGGCAGCATAGACGTGTGTGTGTGTGTGTGTGTGTGTGTGTGTGTGTGTGTGTGTGTGTGTGTGTGTGTGTGTGTGTGTGTGTGTGTGTGTGTGTGTGTGTGTGTGTGTGTGTGTGTGTGTGTGTGTGTGTGTGTGTGTGTGTGTGTGTGTGTGTGTGTGTGTGTGTGTGTGTGTGTGTGTGTGTGTGTGTGTGTGTGTTTTGTGTGTGTTCAAACTGATGAAGGAACATATCCATTCCAATCCATATGTTTTGGACAACAATCAAGCTGTATGTTGGAAAGGACAAAGATATATCAGGCTTTGTCTAGACACTTTATCTGTTCGTACATTTATTGTTGGGTTGAGTCAGTTTTTATGGCCGCATCCAGTATTGCAATTAAGGATACTTACCTAAGAAATAGTGTGTAGTATTGAGCCTGTGAACTGACCACTATACATCAAGATCTACACTATCTGTGATGAGTTTTTTTTCTTACCTCTCATTAGAGTCACGTATATGTATTTTAATAATCCTGAAAAAAAGTAGAATTTCAAAAAACATGCGTCAACCTGTGCACCTGCTCATGACTGAATCTTGAATAATTCATATGCGTTTGACGTTGGACTATTGCTTGTATCTGGTCCTTGTCAGAGCAGAATGATAGAGATGGAACATAAAGGCGCTGGGGTGTGGAGAAATAAACCAACAGCCTGCCAGAGGGCAAGAAAAAAAAAGGCCAATGTCCAGGGGAAACGCTTTCATCAAGTCCTGCTCATAAAAGAGGATTTACGGCCATCTGGGGGCTTTGACCAAGGCTGAGGTGTGTTTGTGTGCATATGGGTGTCTGCGCATAGTTGTGTTCATAAAGGTGTGATCGTATAACTCAACCGGACGAGAGGAAAAGTGAGAAGGGAACCTGGTAAAAACACATCAGCATGTTTCAGCACCTGAATAGTTTTTTTTTAACATGGTGACCAATGTGTCGTGTAAAATCAACGGAGATTTGATAACTTGTCAACACACACACACACACACATGCACGCAAACACACACACACACGCAACCTTCAGACTGCGGATATATTTCAGGTTCTGCAAGTGCAAACTTGTTCTGAATGCTGAAAGGTAGAAGAAGAAACTCTTGTTTCCAAACTAAAACTCTCCTGCTGCTCATAAATATTGTGTGTAAACAACTATGTCATTCATTAACAATGGTGGCTGCCATCTTAAGGCCACACGGTCAGCATCTTGGGGAAGAATCCATCTTGAAAATGGGGTTTCATGCAGTTTAGATAGATTTCCTTTTGCCACAAGATCATTATGAGTTGACTTTGTAGGACATTATTCTTTTCAATGTATTTGTCCCTTGGGTCGCTATGTATGGCAGTGTACTGTACATAGCATGTCACTCACATGGAACAAGGGAAACCTTGTGTTTTGATGTTGTCCTAACGTGGCGTTTTTCAAACTGGTATCAAAACAGGTTCCCTTAAAGGTGGAGTCTGTGATTCTGGAGAATGCTTGTTGAAATCACTTTTTGTCAAAATCCTTGATTATCTTTTCACAATCAGCTACCTTACCCGTATACTGTGTGTGTGTCCTGAAAATAAATCCAGAATTACTGTAATACACAGCCTAGACTCTGTAAACAGGTATGTAAACAAAGGATAATGTTAACAAAGAGGGCCCACCATAGCTTGCAACATGAGAGCCTAGGCTGTGTATTAACACTGTAGCAGATCATGAGGAGATATTCACTGATTTTGACTATAAAAATAATTGACACATTCTCCAGAATTGCTGACTCCACCTTTTAAAATATGAAAATAAATTAGATGATTTTGGAAAACAACAAGGCTATTGCAGCATTTCCCAATGAACTATAGCTAAGGAGAATGTGATATATAGTAGAAAATTCTGACATAATTCAACCTACAGTATCACAGTTCACAATGACTTCCTCTTTTTTTCCACATGCAAATCCGAGCGACTGCATTTGCATCTCACCTGCCTGAACAAGCAGGAATTAGCGACAATCAGAGCACATGAGGAGTGAGAGATGAACTGCTCCTCTCCCCAGGCTGATAAATAATACAACACTGTGGCTTTTCAGATAGAGTACATAGCCTTTTAGAAACACACTCACACGCACGCACACACGCACACACGCACACACGCAAACACACACACACACCACACACACACACACACACACACACACACACACACACACACACACACACACACACGTAGCGGGGAAACAGACTCGATCACAGGGTGAGAAGCAGCTGAAATCCTGACAGATATTTGTTCATCGTATTAAAACAGTGATGACACAGGAAGCCGGCTTACAGAACAACACGTTCGCTCACAGCGGAGGACGGTTTTCCTCCGATGGGAGAACGTCGATTCGTCTGTTGATTCATGTCACGTAACTTGACAAGATCACAATTCCCTGGAGTACTTTCATCACCCTGGTTTTAATAATTGAATGTAAAACTGTGTTGAGTAGATTTTCAATGAAACACTCATATAAAGGTACGAGAGCAGACGCAGCCACTCGACTTCTATTGTAAGAGCTCAGTCGCTGTCCGTGGTGCTGAAGAGAGGTGAATTCATTACACAGCAACCTGTGGTTTATTTAACTGTTTGGAAGTTGTGTTATGAATTTAATTATAAAATACAGGGGAAAAAATTATAAGTTTACTCACATTATTTAAAGGAACAAGGAATTTTCGAGGAACTTTTGATTATTTCTGAAGCAGTCTAATTTTTTCCTCTGATCATGAATTACATGTAACATCAAACAAGACCATCAGTGCAAAGAATGTTATTTTAATATAGTTTTTCTTAATGCCTTTGTTATGGTTATGCTGACCCAGGAACTACAGCTGGCGTTCTTAAAACACTGCCGCTTTTGTCCAAAGGGGGTGCAAGAACTAACACAAACTGAAAGTTCCTTGGAGCACCTTTTAAGGACAAATACCCTTCAAGTTGTAATATCATTCATTGTAAGGGATGAGATGGAAGCTTGGAAACGTTTGCCTCCATATAAAACCCTTAACAGTCATGAAATATACACCATAACCACTTGCCAAAAAATTCATGTGACACCAAGTATAAAGATCAAGTTGATACACCAGAATAACAGTGTGTAAAAAAAAAATAGAAGATGGAATCAGAGAAAAAATTTAAAGGTGTATATCCCCTCTCAAGTTACCACACTTTGGAGGGGGTCAGAGTGCAGGGTTAGCCATAGTACAGCGCCCCTGGAGCAGTTTAGTGCATTGCTCAAGAACACAATGGTAGAGATGGTGGGCACCGTAGATGTAATACCCGCCACCACTAGTTTTACAAATAGCACCCTCCTGTTCAGTGCCGGAGATCAATCCAGCGACCTCATGGTTACTGCTCCGCCCTTCTTCCGTCTAGGCCATCCTACCACCACTCCATGTGTCTGTCAAGTAGTTGTTGCAATGAAGTGCGCAGAAATATGAATCTGAATGTTTGTCATGCTTGTGTATAGCTACTAGAGTTTTGGCTACCCAGGTAAACTGTCCTGCACTCAGCAAGAGCCTTAATCCTACTCTAATTTAAAATTGAGATCAAATACTTTGCCTCACACACACACACACACACACACACCCATTGGTTTTGTGTGTATTGCTGAATGTCACTTTACAGCCACGCTGACCTAGATAAAGCCTTGGAGAGAAAGTGGCCGTGCACCTCAGTCCAGACTGAAGCCATGTTTCAGTTTTAATTAGAGGAGAGAACTTTATCTCGCTCCCAGCTCTCCTCTCCTCTCCTCTCCCTCGCTCTGTTCCCCTTCAGCCACCTGGCCCAGGCAGCAGCAGCAGAATGTAAATTGGGTTCTGGGCTTTAATTGGATACTGTACATGCTGGGTAAGGAGCCTTCACACACACACACACACACACACACACACACACACACACACACACACACACACACACACACACACACACACACACACACACGGTAGTTTCACATTGAAAGGTTGAAGTGAAGGATACTGACAGTAGATCGCTGGACAAGGGAAGCTAAGCTAGTTAGTACTGATGCTCCAGTGAATACCTTGAACTCTCCCACCTCTATCATGGGGACGTTATAGGCCTACGCAGCTTGAGAAACTCAACCAATTGAATGTGTGCGACGTGTTGTAATAGACTGAGTTTTGGGGATAACTATAGATGTACACATTATCTAAATAACAGTCCATCTTTACGGGTGACTTCATGTTGCACTAGTAAACCAATACATCAAACCACTAAGGTGATAATGTGCCAGCTGTCTCACCTTTGCATGTATCAGCACTCGAAATACTAACAAATTAACACAGTTGCCAGGCAACCAGAGGCAACTCCAGGAAGTAACTGCTCTGAGGCATTAAATAGCTTTTAACCCTCTAACAAAACCATGAATTGCTGTTTCCACACTTACCTCAGGTAGATATGTGCTGGTATGAATTGGATGTCACCTTTGCCTGAGCCAATTTAGCCCCCCAGTTTTTTTTTGTGCTAAGCTAAGCTAAAGTATTCATCCATAAGCTTGAAATTCACTGCACAGACAATGAATGTTATACATTTTCTCATCTAGGTTTCCGTAGATTTTAGCATGCTTGAATAAGCAACATTTCCGACAACGTTGACACAGAGATACTATTAAAATTAAAGACCTTTTTCCACAAGAGAATGGCTCCCCCAGGAACAACATCAAAAACCTTTTATTTGCCCAGAACCACATTGTAGCTCCACTGAGAAAAACCCTTCACTGAATAAACAGCGCATTGATCCAAACATTATACAATGCCTTAAAGAGGAATTCCAAGGAGGCTGGAGGAATCCGGCCAACACTAATTGTTATACAGACAATATATTCTCATAATAAATGCCAATGGAGGAATAATGATTAGACGTAATGATTTGTTAGCTATTGAACTAGTAAATAGAGTTTTTATTGTTACACCCAGACTGTTGGGAGACATAAATGGGTGTAGCGTGGACAAACACTAGAGGAGCAATTTTGTGTGTGATCCGACTGCCACATTGGCCAAGGTTTTAGTGATGACAATCAGCCTCAGTTAGCAACTCTCAGGCCAGCTAGCTTTGGGCTGGTGCCATCCCATACCTTGGCACAATCTGACACGTCATTCATCACAGGGCTGGCACCAGATTTAGACCACTGTTCGGACATGCCTTTTTGGCTATACTTGGGTAAGATACTTATGGAGCATCTCCCAAAAAGTATACAGTGTTACTTTTAAGATTCAAGGGTAACTAAAGAAAGAAATGCTTTAAACCAGTCAAGGATATTGTACAATGGAAATATTAGTGTGTGTGTGTGTGTGTGTGTGTGTGTGTGTGTGTGTGTGTGTGTGTGTGTGTGTGTGTGTGTGTGTGTGTGTGTGTGTGTGTGTGTGTGTGTGTGTGTGTGTGTGTGTGTGTGTGTGTGTGTGTGTGTGTGTGTGTGTGTGTGTGTGTGTGTGTGTGTGTGTGTGTGTGTGTGTGTGTGTGTGTGTGTGTGTGTGTGTGTGTGTGTGTGTGTGTGTGTGTGTGTGTGTGAGAGACGTTGTGAAATATTTTTGGAAGGATACAGTTGCCTCTGTGAATTTAGCAGTTGACAGTGACAAACTGTTGTTTATTCTGCATGTGTGGGTGCTGTGTGTGTGTGTGTGTTAGCTCTACCTTAACTTTTCAACACAACAACACACACACACACACACACACACACACACACACACACACACACCAGGAGACACGCACCCACTGGGAGATACTTCAAAGCTGTGGCGTCGCTGTCGGCTGTGTTGCTTTGTGTTTCATGTGTCCTCTATTTTTCCCAGCACCACTCCCCCCCCCCCCCCACACACACACACGCCCCTCTTTCCTCACCCATTCTTTATTAATGGCCCAGATGTGGCGGTGGCACACGGGGAGCTCGTTACACCGAAGAGAGAAAAACACAATGCAGTTATTTCCATATGCAAACATTTTGGTAGGAGGGCGCTTTCATGTAATATGTAACCAAACCAGTGTACACCGTCTAAAATCAACAATGTTGCTTGTTCGACAGTTTCCGCTCGGTGTTTGATTAGGTGAGAGAAGGGAAGAGGGGGAGGAGGAGGAGGAGGAGATAAAGTTCATGCATTATGTAACTCCATGTAGATGTGGCAAGGAAGGAGGAAGGAAGGAAGGAGGAAGGAGGAAGTAGTGTAGGAGTCTAGGATCTGGTGGTGAGGACTGGTGAGAAAAACAGAATGAAGCGGAGGAGGAGAACAGAAGAGGAAAAGGTATGAAAAGGGAAAAGAAATTTAGTGTAGGAGTTGCGGGGGTTGCGCTGGTGGTGTAGTGGTTAGAGCGCCCGCCCATAGAGGCTCAGTCCTTAGAAGCAGCAGACCAAGGGTTAGAATCCGGCCCGTGGTCGTTCTCTGCATGTCATTTCCCCTCTCTGCCCCATTTCACCTCTCAAATCTTTAAACTGTCTAATAAAAATGCAAAACAAATAATATTAAAAAAAAGAAATGTACTAAAAACTAATGGGGCTGAGGAGGAGGAAAAGGAGAAGATGAATGTTTTTTTGGCCTCTTGGCCCAAAACTTTCCGCTCACCACAAAGTGTCACCGAGTAGGGGGGTTGACATCTTTGAAATGGGACACCACTAGGACCGCTACATCATCAGCAGTTGTCTGTGGCGTGACGGAGTTGCTGACGAGTAACGAGAGAAGTAACGTGACATGCTAGGTAGCTAACGTTAGCTAGAAACTATAGCGTCCTGTTAGGATATGCTTGATACATTGAAACAGCATAACAAAACACAAATGAGAAAACTAAGATAATACATTTGCATTCTCCATTTATACACCTTCGTTAACCATTTGTGGCTGTCTTACTTCCAGTCTTTTTCGCTGAAGATTTTGCTAAGCTTCATGGTAGATTTCTCTTATCGCCCTTTCGTTTAGAGTGTGTGGGTCTGGAAAATATCTATTTGGAAGGCCATGTTGCCCCTAGCCCTATAACCCCTAGATGCCAGAGGGAGTTGAGGCCTCCCAGCCCCTGTACATGAACTTGCAATTCGACGGGGTGAGTGCTAAGGGTTAAGGTGAACCGGGTGAATTGGAATTTGCCAGAAAAAGGAGAAAATATGTGAAAAGAAGACAACAAACAAGTTGTGAGGCGCATCAGGAGGTGTGGAGGAGGACGCGGGGTGAGAGAAGGTGACTGGGGTTTGAGCAAGAAAAAGGGGGATGACTTTAAAGAGGAAGCGAGAGGATTAGATAACCTAAAAGAGGAGTGAAGAAGAGGGGGAAGTAGAAAGAGAGGGAGGTGGGTGCAAGGAAGACAAGACAGGATGGTGGCGGAGGATAAGGATAGGAGAAAGAAGGGAAGAAGTGAGGAAGAGGAGGTGAGAAAGAGAAAGAAGACGGGCTTCAGGAGTCAGAGTCACTTTCATCACAGAAATGTTTTTTGCCGCGCTGATTGGAGGTGTGAAAACTGCACATCTGACAAAATCTCTCACAAACCCATCCAAAAAACGAGGTGACGTGTGTGTGTGTGTGTGTGTGTGTGTGTGTGTGTGTGTGTGTGTGTGTGTGTGTGTGTGTGTGTGTGTGTGTGTGTGTGTGTGTGTGTGTGTGTGTGTGTGTGTGTGTGTGTGTGTGTGTGTGTGTGTGTGTGTGTGTGTCTGTGTCTGTGTCTGTGTCTGTGTCTGTGTCTGTGTCTGTGTCTGTGTCTGTGTCTGTGTCTGTGTCTGTGTCTGTGTCTGTGTGTGTGTGTGTCTGTGTCTGTAAATCACACCCAAGGGGACAGTCAACCTTTCCAGTGAACAGTCTTTATCAGCCTCCTGTTTGGGTTCGAATCCCCCACCACATAATCTGCTGTTATTCAACACCCTCAGTATCATGTTGCCGTAGAGACCGGCGAGGGCCCTGAGTGTGTACACCATGTTTAAAAAGCTAGAATCACGTCTCACTGCATTGCGTGGAGTTTGTGGATCAGCTCTGATGCGTGAACAGTAAACTTTGAGGCTGGATTACTGTAAATGCTTCATCATTTACTGTGTATTGCTAATGCTTGATATAGCAAATTGAATTTTAATACTGGCTTCAACATCAAGACAATCACATATACAGTATATAGCATCAAAAAACAGGGTTTGATTTCATGAAAATCTACTGGTTTAAAGCTCCCATATTATACACTTTTCGGTTCTATTATACACCATATTATATGGTCTTAGTGGTCCCTAATACGTTTTTCTTTAATTGTTTGCTGAAAAAAACTTTCAGATAATTTATTGTACTATGCTGATGTTCAGCTAATCTCACAATGGCCTATTTTTTAAAAAGAGCTGCAGCTCCCCTCGTAAATATACAATCTTTGAGCTCCCCCCGCCCCCTGTCCAGAAGCGAAGCCAGATACGCCTCGCCCTTTGTCTGTCAGGGCCGTGGACCAATAAGAAATAGGGGTGTGGGCTGCACAGTGGAAGCTTCTGGCTTTCCAGTTTTTGAGGTCAGAAAAGGGGAGAATTCTGACTGGAGTATATTGGGGGGGAGGGTGGGGGTTTCAGAAAGGGGGATAGTGAGAAAAGGAGAGATTGCTATTTTTTTAAATATTTTGGCAGTCTCTAGGCACACCTTGGACCCATAGATATGTTAGAACACATTTAAAAAGTGCATTTAGCATAATATGTGACCTTTAAACTCTATACATATAGTCTTACTGTAGTATTTTACCAAGGCAAACCAAATGTTTTTCTTTTCCTACACCTGTTTTTATTGACTTGTGTGTCAGAAGAAAGGCACAGTGGGGGGGAATGTCAAAATGAGGCAAAATTGCAGTGTTGCATTGCAATTTCAGTGTCAAGATTTATCCTATTTGACGGTGTCTGTCTGCTGCCTGGCTCTTGAGATCAGATCAACAGCAAACAGAGCAACACAAACAGTTTTTGTTGAGCATGTCAATTTAAATTGAATTTTATTGTAGTGCGAACTTGTTTTCATCCTGCCACATCCCATTTCCTCTCCAAAACTTCCTTCCTGTAAAAGCCTTTTTTTAGGTGTTTTCACTTTCAGCCAGTGTGTGAACGTGTGTCCAAACGTGTGTGTGTGTGTGTGTGTGTGTGTGTGTGTGTGTGTGTGTGTGTGTGTGTGTGTGTGTGTGTGTGTCTCAGCTGAGGTATTATGAGCGGCTCAGTGGATGCTGCCGTATTATCAGCAGATATGAGTCGAGCAGACCTGCTTGTTTGTTCAATCTGTGGCTCCAGCGCTTCACATCAAATACACTGTAATTAGCTCCGTCATCTGCTGAGGTTCAGGCTGTTCTTAGCGTAAGACTGTTTGAGTAAACAGAAAAATAACCATAATATTAATATGGTGTGTGCATCTTGGTACAGCTCGGATGCTGACTTGGGGTGGGCTGTGGTCAAAGATATCCCTATTACGAGATATTTGATTAGGTTTTTCACCTTTATTGGATAGTATTAAGTTGAGAGTTGAAATGGGGAGAGAGAGGCAAGGCAAGTTCATTTCTATAGCACAATTCAGACACAAGGCCATTCAAAGTGCTTTACAGGGGCATAAAGTACATCAAGATTAGACATTTAAGGGATAGTAAAAAACAAACAAAATAAAACAAGATTCAAGATTAGTCATGAAACATTTAGACAGCGATGTAGAATGGCTGCAATGAAAATTACCTGACTGACAATATAGTTATGTTCGATATAGCCTATTTAACTTAATAACTCTTTCATAGATTCAAACTCATTTAAAAAATATTGGGGAATCTGTATTCATAAAACCAAATAGAATGTATTTCGAGGCAATCTTTGCCTACTTTAGACATCATGAGAAGGGGGAAGACATGCTGTAAATAGCCTGGGCCGGAGCTGCTCCCAAAATGATAACAGTATACTCAGACAACAGGCACACAGAAATGCTGCTGATAGAAAGCACAAGCAAGCAGTCATTCTTTGAACATGTATGACAACACGTGAGGTAAGGGTTTGCCTGTCAGAGAATGTTAGTGGTTTGGTTTTCTGGGTTCCTGCTCTTGTCTCTGTCTGGCTTGATGTCTGGAGAAATGATCCTAAAAAAACACACATTAATATTTCAGTATTTTTCATTATCTCCCGTCTCTCTCTCTTCCCTCCTGCAGCTTCAAACAAAGCCCGTTTGATCATTTATAAATATATATAAATGTTAAAGATTAAATATTATTCGTTCATTTGATTATTGTATTAAATTGCTCCTTGACTCTTTGTTAAAACTTTTATAAAGGTTGATGAGCGAGTGGCTGCAGTGAGACCCTCAAACGAAAAACACCAAAAAACAACATTAGATTTGGTGTGTGTGACTGTGGCAATGTATTCAAAACATGACTTAGCACCGTAATAGTGTCTTTGAATGTTAATTGCAAAACACAAACTTGTTCACAATAACGTATTTTTTTTTGCACGCTGGATTCCACACTGAAGAGCAAACCCATTAGTGTGGATAAAAGGCCCAGAATGGAGAGAGAGAGAAGAGGATGCAATTTCAAATGTATCCACATTAGCGAGGACATGGCCTCAGAGACAGAATGACACGGCGGAGGAAATCAGACACTGAAGTGCTGAAATCACCCTGGGGACGGATAGAGAGAAAAGGAGACATTCCCTCTCGTCTGACCCTTCCTCTAACCCCCCTCTGTGTGTGTGTGTGTGTGTGTGTGTGTGTGTGTGTGTGTGTGTGTGTGTGTGTGTGTGTGTGTGTGTGTGTGTGTGTGTGTGTGTGTGTGTGTGTGTGTGTGTGTGTGTGTGTGTGTGTGTGTGTGTGTGTGTGTGTGTGTGTGTGTGTGTGTGTGTGTGTGTGTGTGTGTGTGTGTGTGTGTGTGTGTGTGTGTGTGTGTGTGTGTGTGGTCTAGGTCTGGGTCTGGGTGTGTGTGTATAGGTGAATTTGTGTGTGGTTGTTTGTGTCAGTGTGTGTATGTGTATGTATTTCTTACAGTACACGCACATTGAGTGTCCACACACAGCCCCAGCATGCAGTCCCCTGTAGCCTTCAGCATGTTTTGGGTGAAATACGTGACACACAACATAAACTGTGCACGAAGATGCTCTCATATTATGCAGCACACACACACATCGTTTTGTTAGTGAGCGTTTGTGTATGTTTGGAGGCAGTTGTTGGGTTGCCAGCTGGTGTTGCTGGTTGCCAGATTCCTCGCGGCTGGCAGGACTTGTTTACGGCTGCGACCCCACACACACACCATGGCTTCCTCTGTGTCTCTAAACCAGCCTGAATTGAACTCAAACAGAAGAACATCCTCTGCAATTGCTACAAATACATGTATTTTTTTAACCTATTTTCTCTACATACTGTATATAAATGCCAAATTTAAACATGTCTGGTGGCAAACAAAAACTGTGGAAGAAAAACTCAATTTGGCGTAATTGAAGGAATATTTAGGTTTCAAGTTAGCATTTCTATATGTGGAGAAAAAAAGTTTTTCTTCTGACCCCCTCTGTAACAGTACAAGGCTAACTTCTGCTACAGCAAAATCTCCCCCTAAACTCCTTAAAATGACTGTGCTGACCGCCAGCTCCGTAAGATAACACACTTGCTATGCCTAGGTACCTCATACAACCCAACTTCAAAAATACTGAATACTGTCCCTTTAATGTTTTCTAGGAGGACTTTTAGTCTTGCTCAATTTAGTAAACTGACCTGAGGCTCAACTGTCATTAACTTGCACAAACTCACAATGGAAGCTCCTTACTGAAACCACAAGCTCTCCCTGTTAGTCGGTGTGAGTTCTCTGCTCAACCACAGTCGTCCTGTAATGTGGTCTATATGAGCCGCTGAGGAGCAGTTTGGGGCAAGTGCCCTGCTGTGTGTGTGTGTGTGTGTGTGTGTGTGTGTGTGTGTGTGTGTGTGCAAGCGTGTGTGCGTTCACATGTGTGTGCCCTGCTTAACCTAACCTGCTCACTCACTTTCTAAACCCACATTTACTCTGATGTTTTGGGAGATTTAGACCAGAGCTGTGTATGTGTACTATTGCTTCTTTATGTACCCTTTCTCCCCCCTTTCTTATTCTCCTATGTTTTTCCCTCTCCACCCCCCCCCCCTCCCTCCTCCCCTCCTCCACTCTCCTTGGCCTTGATATCAAATAAAGATGAAGGTGTCGCCCTAATCGACATTGTTGCCAATGAATCATTTAGGAATGTTAGTCTAAGATTCCAGATTCCAGGTCAGTGCGTCTCAGTAGCCGTGCCGCGCTGCCAGCAGGGTTTAGCCTGTTATGTGTGTTGGGTCCTAGCTGGCTGGCTGCAGACTGGCAGCACTGTGTCTCTCTACACTGCTGCTCCTGTTGCCTAGCACTGGCTCTGCCCGGGCACTTCTCCCTCGGGCACCGGGGAAAGAAATGTTGAGCGGGTGGAATGTTTTTAAAGTACAGTTTGTTTACTCCTAAGCTTGGTGTGGATTGAAGCTCTTTTATATGATATAGACTTATATAGCCTCACACACACAAAAGTTAAAGAGATAGATATAGTAAGAATATGTTCATGTGGTTACATTTTGAATTTTTTGGGGAATGATTTGTGTCCAATATGTTATTCTTCAGCCCATGTATCACATTTTTTCTTTGCTGTAACATATTTGAAATTAAATTATGTATTTTATTCAGCAGGCATTTAGGTTGCATGATTGCTAGAAGGTGACTTTATAGTGTGTATGTATATCTTTTTATTATTATTATTTTTTTTTTTTCAGTAACTTATTGTCACTTGCTCTCCATCTCAGCACACATTGTACGTGTGTTAGTATACAACAAAATAGCGTGTTTCTTTAAGATATGACCACAAAGACGTGGAGTCTAACCTATGGATATCACATGCTCATACAGAAAACTGTATCCGTTATAGGAGTCTCCTTTTGCATCAGTGTGTGTGTGCAACTTCCTGATTGTGTCTGTGCAAGTCTTTGCACTGATCCATCTCATATTTATGTAAGTTATTTTAGTGTTATGGATATAATTAGTGTGTGTGTGTGTGTGTGTGTGTGTGTGTGTGTGTGTGTGTGTGTGTGTGTGTGTGTGTGTGTGTGTGTGTGTGTGTGTGTGTGTGTGTGTGTGTGTGTGTGTGTGTGTGTGTGTGTGTGTGTGTGTGTGTGTGTGTGTGTCCGTGTGTGTGTGTCCGTGTGTGTGTGTGTGTGTGTGTCCGGCTGTAAGTGCGTTGCAGTGTAGCAGCCAGTAGAAGTAGGTCAGGAGATGTGAACTCGTCACCTTGAATCGCGTTCCAGGCTGCTGAGGGAAGAGAGAGGGAGAGACAGATGAGAGGAGGAGAGAAGGAAAGGGGGAGGTCCAAAGAGGGCACGAAAAGAGAGGGAGAGAGATGGAAAGACTGCAGAGGACAAACAACATGAAAAATATAGGATAAAAATGAGTCTTCCTGGCTGTCACATGTATTCCTAATGCTAGTTTGGACATGTTATCATCATGTACAATTTCGATCTACTGTTGACACCTGCAAAACACCTTTATTGAAGAAGCAACAACAAAAAAATAATTATGCAAAAGAAATAGAAGATAAGATTTAGAGTATAGATGACATTTTTTGTTATATTTCAGTCAACACACACACACACACACACACACACACACACACACACACACACACATTGCTTTCGCACTTATTTTAGGAGGATATTCGGTACACTTCCCCACTGAGGACTGTGTTTGAACTTTTCAGTCAGGGAATGTCCCATTTAACTGGCATGTAACAGGAGTCACTCAGTCACTCAGTCACTCAGCCTCTGCTGACATGAACATGGTAAATCAATTAACATGAGAGTCAGTGGGTAATGGACATGCTATGTGCAGGAGAGCTCCACACTGCACATGTCCTCAGTGGATGGGTTTAGGCGGAAAAAACACCAACACTTTTAGGATTATCTTTGATCAGCTGACAGCTGGTGACCAACAGAGCAATGATGCAACCACGTTTTTACCTGTATGGTATACAACAGTATATAATTGCGTCAAATTATTGGATGAAATACAAAATGTTTAATAAAAAAATTTGGAAACCATTTTGTTTCATATATTTATTTAAAGAAGCTACGAGGAACTTTGAAATATTTCCAAAACAGCCGAATTTTTCCTCTAATGATCATAAATTACATGTGACAGCAAACGAGAACATCAGTGCAAAGAATGCTATATTTACATATTTCTTAATGCCTTCGTTATGGGTATGCTCACCCAGGAACTACAACTGGTGTAGTAAAAACACTACTGCTTTTGTCCAAAGGGGGTGCAAGAATCAACATAAACTGAAAGTTCCTCAGAGCACCTTTTAAAAGAACTATCTACTCCAGAACGATAAAAAAAAAATGCTCTCCATTGGAACAATCACATGCTTCATGTACATAATGAATCAATTACAGTCCATCAACTGTATAATTTAAATTAATTTGTAGTTCACATAATTACTAGTACAAAAACAACAACAACAACAACAACAGAAATTTCAATAAAACAAATACTGGATGGGACAAAGCGAAACACTGCCTACAGTTGCCATGGTGATTCTTCAGTGTTTAGACTGGGCTGCTCAGATTCAGGTAGAAGTTGTCACAATGTTGAGGCTTCACTGAATTGAACTGCTCTGCACACACAGACTGCTGCTGGGTTTAGAAAAATCCCCATTTAGAGGGGATGGAGCCATTCAAGCTGCTCAGTCGTGAAACATGATCAAGTCAGAGAAGAGATGGGGTGCTCTGTGGCGTAGTGGGTATAGAGCGTACCGTATAGGCTTAGTCCTGGTCACAGTGGTCGTGGGTTCGAATCCGACCCGAGGAGCTTTACTGCACGTCATCCTCCCTCTCTCTCCCCCCATGTCAACTGTACACATTGTTTAGTTGCTGTTTTTTAATTAAAAAATATATATTTTCCTTGAATGACGAACTAATTAAAATAATTGAGACATGAAGAATTAAGCTTTGTGAATGTAACAAATACATTCACCAAGTTAATGTGAAAATATGAAAACAATTTCCATTTGTGACATTTCAAAAATTGGCTTTTGCTTAACTGCTAATTAACTGCTTATTAATTATTCTTTATCGAATACAAATTGGATGCAAAAGTGGCTTAAGGCTTGTCTTTGGGCAGCATGAGCAACAACAAAAGAAAACACACTTTTAAACAAAACATTATACTAATTAAAACAGCTGTCAACATTTATGCACAATTCTGTTACATGAAAGTAAAGGGAAACTCGGGCAAAAGATGTCGCCGCTCACTGATCTTCAATTGGGAGCTGTGATGTGACACTTTGTGATGGAAGTGTCTGATCCCTGTTCTTCCTTTAACAATATAGATTTGATTAAAGACCTACTTTACCGGTGGAAATACTGTATGTAGGTCTATTGAACTCTGAGATCCATATGTAGTATAATTGTGCAAACATTTTAGAAATCGGTTCATCTGAGAAAAGGCAGAAAGAGTGTTTTATGGTCTCACTGTCTAACCCTACATTTTCCCATGTGTGACATCATACATGGTAAAAAATGTAGGGTTAGGATTAACAGGACAGCTGGGCCAAGGGAAGACTGAGGGAAGAAAAAAGCTAATTCATTATTATATATAGATTTTATAATGATAGAACGCCAGTTCCGTACTGGTGAAGTATTCCTGTAATGCACATATGCTGATCTTTTAGGTGAAGAATTGAAACTGAAACAATATTTCACATGTCCGTATAGCAGCATCAGATATCACAAAAAAAAACACAGCAGTAAATAAGACTTGCATGTATCCATCAATGGAAACACAGAGATGAGGTCTCCTGCTGTTGTGTCTCACCGCCCCTACACACAGTACAATGATTGTGTTGTGGCAAGCTGCACACAGAAAATGACAGTAATTCAGGTAATGAGAGTGAAACAGCAGCATGGGAGTAAGAGGCTTAGCTGTTTGAAAAGTCAGGCGTGTAAAAAGGTGTGTGTGTGTGTGTGTGTGTGTGTGTGTGTGTGTGTGTGTGTGTGTGTGTGTGTGTGTGTGTGTGTGTGTGTGTGTGTGTGTGTGTGTGTGTGTGTGTGTGTGTGTGTGTGTGTGTGTGTGTGTGTGTGTGTGTGTGTGTGTGTGTGTGTGTGTGTGTGTGTGTGTGTGTGTGTGTGTGTGTGTGTGTGTGTGTGTGTTTGGAGGGGGAGCAGAAAGAAAGATTTGAAAAAAGACACGTCCAGTGGCGTTGAGAAGTTGTCAAGCAAGATCTGAAATGATTTCTGTTTTCCCGGGCCGGGATGTTTCAAGACTGAGCGCTATGAGCCGACATGAAAGATGGTGAAAAACTGCTGTCTGGAACGCTTTTATCACATCAGCTGACAAGATCTTCTCTCTCAAAGAAAGAGAGAGAGAGAGAGAGAGAGAGAGAGGGAGAGAGAGGGAGAGGGGGAGAGAGAAATACATATGAAGCCCTGAGAAGATCAAGCAAGGAAAAGTTGAATGGTGAAAATTCCATCGTACTGTATATCTGTACTGTAAAATGTAATGTATAGTAGCCGATAGCAATATGCAGACCTGCAAAAGGACACCAGAGATTAGATGCCTATCTGCAAAGTACAAACCTGCTGCTTGATTTTTTTTTCTGCTTTAGAACATTATCACATTGAAAGAGTGAATAAAGTTTAGTTTTTCTTACTTGTTCCTTCTTAATAGCCTCCTCCTAGTTTAGTATAGGAGGTGATCGTTAAGTTTCTTCAAAGAGATACTGACTGGATCTATAAAAAGATGCTCTGATATCCACTGTTGAATGAGAAAAAAAAAAGATTTTAGACCTTGTTTGTAAAGTAAAAAATAAAAATTGTTACTGAATGTATTGATGAACTTTCTTTATTATTATTATTATTATTATTATTATTATTATTATTATTATTATTATTATTATTATTATTATTATTATTATTATTATTATTATTATTATTATTATTATTATTATTATTATTATCATTATTATTATTATTATTATTATTATTATTATTATTATTATTATTGTTGTGTTTTTTTACCATAAAACCACCCCTGTGATTGTGTATTTTGAATGTTCTTTCATGTATGTTAACTATACGCTATATGACATTATGATTGGTCGCGTAGTCCAGCCTTAAGGAATCACAGTAGTTCACTCTGTTAGATTGTGTGTTCAGTCACGCCCTGAAGAAGACCCAGTGTGGTAGGAAACCAGTCAGCGTTTTTGTGATTTTTTTTACTCCGACATGCCCTCAAGAATAAAAGCCTTTTAACTACATCCTTGGCTCAGTGCGATTGGCTTGAAGTAGACCCTAGTGTTTTATCCTTTATCTTGATTTTCCTAAGTAACTTCAAGAGCACTGTGCATTCACCTGGAGCCTACTCATTCACAACGGAGAGAAACTGGTGTCATCTACCTTAAAGCAGTTGGGAAGTAGGCTGTCAAAATTTGTTTAGATATCTGAGTAACTGGGCCCATTAAAGAACAACTTCCTCAATGCTTGATGCAAACAGAACATTGAAGGAACACGTTCATACAGTGTTTACATCCACACACCCTGGTTGTGTGTGTCTAAGCACAGTGTGGACACAGTTCAGGCTGTTTAGCTCTGAGAGTCGTTGGAACCGAGAGGACATATTGTGTTACTCCCCATTAACGAGGCTGTGTATGTGTGAGCGCTAATTAGCGTCCATTACGTTGGATAAGAGCTGCAGAGAGAGAGAGAGAGAGAGAGGGGAGCATCAAAATTTAATGAGCCTCTTGTAGCCGCTCTGAATATTTGCAGTGTTTTAAGTGCTGTACCTAACTCCCTCTCTCTCTCTCTTTCCCGCTCACACACACAAACACACACAGACACACACACACACACACCTACACACACAAACCACTGATGCATTCAGATAAATAGGCGAGTCAGTCGATACAAGTGATATTAGGTCAAGGGAAAACATCATGTCCACTTAAGAAGGACTGCTTGTTTCTGGCTGAGAGCCACTTGTAAATTTACTTAGAGCAGAACTCCTTGAATTCGAGGCAGTGGTGAACTCTCTCTCTCTCTCTCTCTCTCTCTCTCTCTCCATCTGTCTCTCTCTCTCTCTCTCTCTCTCTCTCTCTCTATCCCTCTCTCTCTGGGTGTTGCTTTGTTCACTTTAATAACGTTTATTTATCTATAAAAAGAGATACATATTTGTTTTGCTGTGATATAGAAGAATATGTTAAACGTAATATATATAATCCAGATGAATCAACATAATGCAAGGCCGAGGGCTTTCACTTCATCAGACCCAATGAGTTTGAATGGTTGTGACCTTCTTCACTACCACAAGTGTTTTTTTCTCTGAATATTGTATTTCATCTTGCAGTTTCTAACACTTCTGTTACACTGTGCAGAAAAGCCCACAGCGATATATCATGCTTCAGAGTCAGAGATTTATGTGACAGGAGAAGTCAGAAAAAGAATGGATTTCACTTGCATTAGCTTTAGCAGGGCATGATGGCATATTACGCACAATTCGGTTTCAATTTCAGCGCTGCCCATGAGATGTCGTGCTCAAGCAATATCAACATCAATATCAATACCATTCTCATCAACATTCACACGTGTATATGTGTGCAATGTGGTGGAATGCATTAAGTATGTTTGATGGAAAAGTACATTTTGAGAAAAAAATGGATATTCACTTTCAATGATGAATGAAAGAATGATTTATTTTCATGTCTAGTCATTTACACGATCCATCCGTCAGGGAATTATTCAGACAGATTAAAGTTGCTCCGAGGAACTTTCAGTTTGTGTTCATTCTAGCACCCCCTTTGGACAAAAGCGGTAGTGTTTTTTACCACGCCAGCTGTTGCTCCTGGGTGAGTGTATCCATGACAAAGATATTGAGAAATAATAAAGGACAATGTTGCAGGTTGTATGAGAGGATTGACGCAGTAACTTTCCTGTCTCTGTTGGTTGCCGGGCAACTAGTCTGATTTCACCAAAGACAGTATACCAACCAATACAGTGAAATGTAACTCAGTCAGACACTCTTTCATCAGGATATTGACCACACTGGTTCTACAGTTAGATTAAACACATTCTGCTCTGCTCTGCTCTCCAATAATTGAAGGAGCAAAGAGGATGTAACTGATCCAGAACTAATGCATTAAAGTCCTGATGCCCGGGAATAAGCTACAAATGTTGAAAGGCAAAAATAAAATTAAGAACCTAATGAAAAATAGTCGGCATCCTACATGTGCATGGCAGGATAAAGAATACTAGGCTTGCAAGTCATAATTATTTCCATCGTACAGTTAGGGGCCGACTAGTAACCACAAGGTCGCTGGTTGGATCCCCGGCACCGGACAGGAGGCTGTTATTTGTAAAACCAGTGTTGGCCAGTATAACTATGCCCACCATCTCTACCATTGTCTCCTTGAGCAAGGCACTTAACCCCCGGTGCTGTACTATGGCTGACCCTGCGCTCTGACCCCCTCCGAAGTGTGGTCACTTGAGAGGGGATATGCGAAAAGATGAATTTCAATGTGCCTCTAACGAAAACTTAACTTATCTTAAAGGCAGTTTACCAACACACAAAGCAGAGCAGAGCATCACATCCCCACATGTGAGAATCTGAAGACGGTTTGTGCTATTTGTCATATAAATAACTGACATGACAATATATCACAGTGTTTTTTTTCTGTGCCGATTGAGTATCTTATTGATTGGTTAATCGGTACTGTAGTGTTGATATTTCCATTTATTTTGCCCATAGGAACCACAATGAATCAGATGAAATACTGCATCCTTTATGACAAGTGTTTGTTCAATTTGCCCAAAGATTTTTTTTGTCGCCTTCAATTCATTTATCACGTTTAACTTTAATTGAAATCCGAATTGATGAAATCTCAAAGAGACCCCAATCCTAGAGTGACGCCATCTTCCCCAGATCTCTCAGCTTTTTCAAAGGGATTTATTCTAACCCAGTTCTGCCACTTTCTCAAATATCGACTGAAAACCCAGGTTACTTTAGTTTAAATCATCTCGCGAAAGGTTTATCATAATTGTGACATTTTGGGAAATGAGGCGCTATGCTGTGCTGCTGTGGAGGATTGTGCAGTGTTTGATGAGTGTGTGATAAACCTTCACACACACACACACACACACACACACAGACTCACACTTCAGAGAGACAGAGCGTCTGCCTCCTGGGCCACTAATGGACAGAGAGAGCAGCAGGGATCAATACAGGCAGACACACACACACACACACATACACACACAGAGCTCCCGTTGTGTGTGTGTGTGTGTGTGTGTGAGAGAGAGAAAGGAAGTGGTCTAACTGAAGCAGATTAATGGACCTTGCTGGTGGTTTTAGTTGGAATTGCAAGTTGTGTCCTAAAGTTACAGAGGGAAATCAGGTGGTGTGTGTGTGTGTGTGTGTGTGTGTGTGTGTGTGTGTGTGTGTGTGTGTCCATGCCCGCCCGTGCGTGCGTAGTAACATAAAGTGTAAGTTACAACAACCTACAATAAACATATATCAAGGTCCTATTTGTCATCAATAGCAGCTAAACATGTTTATTGTAAGATAGATACTGTATATGTCAGGATTTACAAGAAATAAAAAAAGTGGTACACTCTATGTATTTGAAGCGCCTAACCTGCAATGATGATGGACATGTCAAAACCATTGAAAGCGTCACAAAGCACAGAGTTTATCAGCTTGGTTCTGCTTCATAGTAATAGAAGAAAGAAAAAAAACACACATTTACAATAGGTCTGTTTAAAGTCTTCTGTCACAGTGTGGAACGATCGATTTCAGAGACAGACACTGATTGTATCTCACATCCTGTCTTAGTTTCCACTGCCTGGTACAGATAAGAAGAGGGAGGAAGACTGGGCCCTAATGCCAAAGTTATGAGAGAGAGAGAGAGAGAGAGAGAGAGAGAGAGAGAGAGAGAGAGAGAGAGAGAAGCTGGTGAAGCGTATGTGTGCGTCTGTAAGTGCATTGTCATTCCTAACGTGAAGTCTTCTGGCCTTGCGCTTATTGCTGGCGCTGGCAGCCGGTGGGAGGGTGGGGAGGAGTTGTCCATACTTGTCAGATAAAATCGTTTCTGCTTTGTAGCCGACACTGAACGGACTGTAATTGGGTCGAGGCCAAGTTGTTTAGTTTGTTGGTTAAAAAAAAACTAACAAGACTCCCAGGAAGCATTGCAGTCATACATATCCGTCCAACAAACCTACGCTGCATTCCAAATCGCATATACTTTTTTTTCTATTCTACATACTACATCTGACCATAAAAAGAACTATAGTTAGCATGCAGTAGACACACAATTGGTGTATACTTTTACTTATTTATTTCATCATAACATTACGCCTTGATCTTGCCTCTTGCCTTTATATCCGTCGCATCCCTAGTTGTTTTCATACGGAGACACCGTCGATGTGACGTCACTTCCGGTGCACACTGGATTGTGGGTCAGAATCGCCCAAATAGCATGCAGATTTCAACACTAAAAATCTCTGACGTATGTAGTTGAAATCCGGCTATTTTTAAACATAATAAATATGACCACACTAATTGGAACACCCAAAATCTTTTTTCTACCATATAGCATAAAGTATGCATGGTATTGGAATGCAACCTTAGTATCTGACAGGAACACTCAGTGAAACAGATATGGCTCACCTCACACATTGATTGTGTGTGTATCTTTACTGCATCACTAGAACATACTGCCATTACTAATGCTCTCTGATGTTGATTAGTTTCCCTGCCGTCATGTAAACTTTACATTAGTGCCGAACTTTTAGAGACCTAAGACTTGTTTAGGACATGTAATCCATCAGAGGAAGAAAAAAAAACAAGAGAAAGTCCCCAGATTGCCTTTTTAATTGCTTGCTAACTCCTTAATTTAATTTGTTTGGCGAGAGTAGACGACAGCAGCTTGTAGGAGGATGACACACGTGTGTGTGCGTGTGGTTCAGCAGCAGTTTTCAACCACTGCACTATTTATTTTCTGCTGGGGAACATTAATTATATTCATAATGCCAGTGTCCCCTCCTGTTTGACCTATATCTAGTATTATCATAGAGAAAAAAGGATGATGGTCATTACGTTGAATGATGACTTTGTGTTCACCATGGTTTACACAGGAGTTCAATTACAGGAGTATAGATCCTCTCCTTTCAGCTAATGTTTTCTAGAGACAAACAAACCTCCCGAGTTAATGAGCAGCTTCGCTAGAACAAATTTGGAACTAAATTGAATTAGACCAGCGGTGGTGGTGCTGATGCCGCCCATGCTGAGTGAGTGTCCTGCGGCAGCCCTGGGTCGTTTGTCAGTGCCACAGAGGCGGTGACGTTAACGTGACTTTAGAAGACGTGTCTCTCTGTGTATCGAGCTGACGACCAGCTTATGAAATGCCCAATGCAATTACGAGTCATTTTAAAGTCTCGCAGCGGTTTATTGTTGGCTATCGTCGGCCCAAACAAAGCAAAGCGGGCCACTTCGCTGATGGGCCGGAGACCGCTTCCATTTGTCACTGTCAGACAAAACACACACAGAGGCACAAACACACACACGCGCACATACACAGACACAGACACACACACACACACACACACACACACACACACACACACACACACACACACACACACACACACACACACACACACAGACACACACACACACACACACAGGACAACACAAACACATACTCTAAGCACACAGATACACACTATACAGAGATACAGTGGTCCGTGCATAAACCCACACAAGCAAATGTGTGTTGATTTTAGTTTTAGTTCTTCTGAACAATAGTAACATAACATTAGGTGTGTGATTACTACCAGCTCTTAAATCAATGGCTTTTATTAACCTGTACTGAATGCCTTTCCTTTTACACTGCTGACTGTCTTTACAAGCTTTCTGAAGGCAGTGGGTATATCTGTGTCCATCTGCCAGTCTCTAAACTACAGTGATGTTGCGCATGAAACCACAATTACACACGGCAGATCCCCCCCGGCTATATTTTGTGCAACAAGCGCAAGACTGTGACAAAATAGCCACAGAAACGTTTGTGCTTATGTACACATCATCAGACTTGTCATTTTGTGAAATGATTCTATGGTTCTACACAGCTGCAAATCAACAGATGGGGACACATTGAAAACAGCTTCAAATATCTATTCTGTGATGTAAAAATCATCCGCGAACATAAACATAGAGTAAATAGGTTTTATATTCAGTTGGTAAATGGTAAATGGACTCCACTTATATAGCGCTTTTCCCTGGTTTTTCACAGACCCAAAGCGCTTTACATTGTTTTGTACACATTCACCCAATCACACACACATTCATACACTGATGACAGCAGATACCACGCAGGGTGCAAGCTAACTATCAGGAGTAATTTAGGCTTCAGTGTCTTGCCCAGGGACACTTCTACGTGTGGCGAGGGAGACGGGGGATCGAACCACCGACCCTGCAAGCAGTAGACGTCATCCACTTTTCATTGACAAAACGGTAAATTTTTAGAATTGTATTTTTTATTTTTATTTTTTTTTGATTGACGATGGACATACAAAGGTGAAGCCCCCCACAAACTCAAATGTGTAACTGCATCCATGGATAATGTCGGCTAGGTAACCGAGAGAAAAGGCTTTATCATTTCATTATTGTACATTACAGATGAAGTTCAAACAAAAACATGCTGAATGTAAGAGCTTTTAGGGCTGAGCTTCCACAATACAAAAAAAAACATCCATTGAAGCTTTGTTCAGTCGCATATTCAAAACCCAAGGTTCATACTTTGTCAAAAAAACAAAAAACAGCATTCTCTATTTATAGGATTACATATTTTCTATGGTTTCTTTCTCTTTTTTTTCATGGAAAACGAGTGCCAGTGTCTTAGGGAGGGATAAAAATACACTGAGGATGTTTCATGGTAAAAAAAAAACCAACAGAAAATTCAGGGGGATCTCTTCATCACTCTGTGGGTTTCCTCCAGACCTCCTGAGTGCATGTTGTGTGTGTGTGTGTGTGTGTTTGTTTGGGGAGTGGGGGTGGGGGTACACTCACCTTCACCCATCGCCTTGACCCAATTTCAGTGGTTGTGTCTCCGCCGCTCGCTGCACCTTTTTAAAGCTGAAGGAAAAGAAATCCCATTTAAATCACCCCCAACATGTCTGACCTTCGCTGTTGGCCCTTCTCACACACAGACACACACACACACACACACACAGACACACACACACACACACACACACACACACACACACACACACACACACACACACAGACACCACCACCACACACACACTGCATGTCGTCCTCTTTCTGCCTGGCTTCACCACAGAATTTGGGCAGAACAGTTGAATTATTCAGTATCACCCCACCCGCCAAAACAGACACACACACACACACACACACACACACACACACTGCCCCGCCATCCTCAGGTCTTTCACGGGATTTGAGTAGATTAAAAGGTGGAAATAAGGAATCACTTAACAGATTGAAGCCATTTCCGTCTGATCACATCTTCACTTCTTTTTACAAATATTGTATTCTTTCTTTCTTTCTTTTTTTTTGACCCTGACCATGTGTCCACCTTTCCAGCATCAAACCAGCATGGCCTCCGCTCCGCTTTAGAACCATTGTAGTGTGTTGTATGCACTACAACTAAAGGCAATCTATTTTATTCTTTATAGATTGTCTTGTTGTGCTCAAATAGTGTTG
Source organism: Ammodytes marinus (assembly GCF_949987685.1). NCBI lineage: Eukaryota > Metazoa > Chordata > Actinopteri > Uranoscopiformes > Ammodytidae > Ammodytes > Ammodytes marinus. The sequence continues at coordinate 25,808,728 of NC_137216.1, forward strand.
ACATAAGTAATTACAGTTGCTTTATTCAACCCTTTTATATTACTGTAACACTAAATCAAATCATATTACGTGAAAGGAATGGAGAATTATCAGCAACAAAACTCCTTAATTGGGTTTTTTTTTTATTTTTATTTTTTTTTTTATTATTATTCTTCCGGACAATTACACATAATACATCATTTTCTCATTGCATATTCATACATATTACTTTGTGTTATCGTCCGAAGGGAAGCAGGAGAAGCCAAAGGCTTATCGGGTCCCGCCCCCACTGCCATAAGATTCAGATACACAGATACACAGCTACTACAGTAAGACATTTTTTTTTTCTTTTTTTTTAAGAAGATTCATTCTAATACACAGATAATTTTAGGTCTCTATTTTTTATGGAACATTTGCTGTTTCAATATATAATCCTACAGCTAATCTCTGTCCAAGGATCTTATAATTAAACCCTGCACGCTAATTAAAAGTGTTAAAGCCTCTCATTAAGTGATGCAAACACATAGATGGAGTATAGATAGATAGTGTCTTCCTATTATCTATAGAGCTTAGTTCTGTTGTGTTGCTTGACAAATCACCAGTAACCACAATTATCAAGATTCAAGATTCATTGTGTTTGTCATTGAAGTAAAAACACAGACACATGTTAAGCCAAACAAAATGACAAACATGGCTCCTCTTATATTTGTCCCCTACATCGCTTTTTCTTCCTCGACAGTGAATCTCTCTCCATCTCTGGCTTGTTATTTTGTTTTGGTGTTTCCCCTTGGGCCGAGCTTATCAGACAGACCCTGAAGTATTGACGCCAAAATCCCAGTCTAGTTTCTATGCACTGCTCAGCAGGTGGCCCCACACACACACACACACACATGTGCACACCTACACACACACACACACACACACACACTGACACGCACACTCACACACACACACACACACTGACACATGCACACACACGGACAGATCTCTTTATAAGTCCTGAGGGACAACAGCGGGGGGAAAAATAAAAATAATAATAGCACTCGTGCCTTGGCTCATATGGAATTAAGAAGCTTTCTGTTTTGTGCTTTAGATTCATTTTAACCTCCAGCCATCCTCACAATAAGACAGATTTTGTAGCCTGTGGTTCCACACAGCAAGCATACACACACGCACGCACACACACACACACACACACACACACACACACACATGCACACACACACTCAGATACCCAATAGATGAATCCTTGGCTACCAAACACTGCAGATGTCAGCACTGGGCTGATGGTTCTGCCAGCTTATCTCTCAAATATATTCACATTCATTGTAGGGATACGACTTAAAATGTTCTTAATTCTACAACAGAGGTGAAAACAAAAGTAGGATTGATCCGTTCAAAGATCAGTATTGACAAATCGGAATCAACCACATTTCTTATCATGATCTCGAAACAAAGAGGACTTCCTTTCAAGACCTGCTGTCATGACCACAACTAGTTGGGATGTCACTAAATTGTCTGATTGGTTTACTGTTTTAACATAATTACTGATTGTAAATGATCTATTTTACTCTTGCTGTAAAATATATTACACAACTCATCCAAAAGGCTTCATCATACAAGTATAACCAGCATGACATCATCAAACAGTGTGGGAAGATGGTGAGGGATCATCATCTTGTCACAGCACTAGTGACTTCTTCTTCTTGGTCTGATTACACAGTCTCTTTTTGAAGCAACTTGAATTACATCTCAGGGTCGATACAAACGCATACAGAGAAAAGAGGAAGAGTTGTTTAAATGTATCAGCTTTGTGTGGACCTCCGCATTTAGCCCAATCCTAGTAAGATTTGATCACAGAGGCCCTATGGGAGAAAGAGGGCCATTTTATGTTGAAAGAAATAATAGAAATCAATGCCCCAGTGCATTGTGGGATGTTTATCAGAACCATTTAAAAAAGGTAGATTTTGTATCACTTTAAGTAAATGATTGTCCTTTGATAAAACTCAAACAGTTGCTTAGAAGTAATGGGCTCTGGTGGATTGTCTCTTTACCGCCTGTATAACAACTAATATCATGAACTTTTTCTGCACGCAATCTTAAACTGTATCAGATCAGTAAACTCATTTTCTCTTTCAATATTAAACCTTGTTTGGATCCAGCAACTTTCAGATAAAAAAATATTTGTTCACAGCTCCTCAACTGTAAAACTGAAAATAAAATACTGAAGCGGTGAGCCTCTCGAGCAGTAACAAGGGCTATTGGCAGTGTGTAATAGCTCGTTGGCATAGAGTGGCCAGGACAGTAAAAAGGTGGCGTTAACAGACTGAACACTGGCTGATATTGTCTTAGCCAAATACAATGTTAATCGGGCGATAAAAAATATGACTAAAACTTTCATTGTAACTGAAATAAAGTTTTATCTTGGTAATTATTTAGATTTAAACTGTACTAGTCACTGTAAATCACGGATATAAATGTCTTAAAAATTAATTGAAAAAAATCCTAGCGTACATAATTAGCTTTTTATTCGTGTTAACAGTATAATAAAAAAAAACGGACAGTTGACCAATGTCCACAGACACTCTGAAGTGTTTAGATCTGTACAACAAACACACTCCACACGGACTTCTCTTATCTCTCCTCTCTCCTCTATCTGCTCTGCACCATCTGTCCTTCATTTGAATAAATGCCACAGGTAGTTAGCACGTACTTTTTATATCTCTATGCCTGCATATATCCGGGCTCTTGGATCGAGTCTATTTAAATGCTCAGAGGAAGACGCTATCGGGACATCAAAATGGCCATCTGCCTTCTCTTCCTCAGATGCACATAAGTCACATGTACATCATACAATACACAAACCCATCACATGTGCTGTGGTGCATGTGCCAGGATTGATTTACTTTCATACAACTCATTTTACAACTACAAATAAAATCATGCACATAGAGCTATTACACTAAGACAAGACACTCTAAAAAGGCCACCGAAAAGTGCCCAAAAGAAACTGTCATGCCTAGACACCACAACACTAGAGAATATTCTGTGGAGAGAGAGAGGAGCACAGATGAGGTAGAGTGAATTGAAAGATGGATGGTAAGATGGAGATAGAGTACAGACAGGAGTTGAGGGGGCGGAAAGCCGTTTTGAGAACTTTCAGACTGCACAGCGGAGAGTTGCAAAGGGGCAACCGGGCTGAACCGGGCATGTGTGTTCACGTTGGTGTCTATCCATGTGAAAAGCTGATAGCTGTTTGTGTGTGTGTGTGTGTGTGTGTGTGTGTGTGTGTGTGTGTGTGTGTGTGTGTGTGTGTGTGTGTGTGTGTGTGTGTGTGTGTGTGTGTGTGTGTGTGTGTGTGTGTGTGTGTGTGTGTGTGTGTGTGTGTGTGTGTGTGTGTGTGTGTGTGTGTGTGTGTGTGTGTGTGTGTGTGTGTGTGTGTGTGTGTGTGTGGGTGGGTGGATACAATATGTGCGATAAGGTTTCTGGTTCACAGAAATTTGAAGAAAAAATAACACCAGAAGCACAAACTACAAAAAAACACTGTTTGACTTGAAACTAAAATGTAGCTGTTTTTCCTCAAACACACACACACACACACACACACACACACACACACACACTCTCTCTCTCTCTGCTCTCAGCCTGGTTACTGCCTCACATGACCTTCATTGAAAAGAGAAGCAAAGTCTTCCAGTAACATGATGTCATATCTGAATAAAACATTGGAGCAGAGCAGGGTTTCTCTGTTGGAAGGATGATCTCATCGTTTTACAGGAAAAAAATCTCCTACTGAGCACAAAATGATTTAAAGGCCAGCGTCATCACACCATATCACATCAGATCTAAAAATATTCCGTGGCTTCATTTAAATGGGAGTGTATTACAGTATATGGACTTGCACACACACACACTTTGACTCATTCTATTCGCTCACGTGAACAAAGAATGACTAACAACCCATAATCACATTTTAAAGATACACTCCTTTGTGATTGTGTAAGATTAATTTAAAGTTGAAAGAGCTGCACTAAATCCCTTCGTGTTAACTCCCACTGGTGAAGTTTCATTATAAGGTGGGTTTGCTGTTTCCTTGTGTATATATGTTTCCATTATTGAAAATACAGGTGTACAATGGAATACATACATTATGTTTTTCAGTCAACATGATGTCTAATGTAGGCTAATCTTTCATCTTGAGGTCTTTTCTTTGTTTTTACTATTTCTTTAATGCAATTTTCTAATGTCTAATCTTGATGTTTTGTCATGCCCCCGTAAAGCATGTTGAATGGCCTTGAGTCTGCTTTTTTTCGCTTGGAAAATATCAACAATGAGCTGGAAGGAAATGTGCAGGTATTATTACACACCCACGGAAAGACACACACACACACACAAAGAGAAAAATGCCCATGAAAGCATAAGTGCAGCCAGCTCACCCATTTCGCTTTGGCACAACAATAGCGCCATGAAATCATCCAGTGCGTGACATGAAATCGCACTCAAGGCCAAGCTGTGAATGCAGGTGCAAAAAGGGCTTAAAACAAACACACACAGTGCCTCATCAAAACAGGCAACAACAACAACAACAAAACAATAGGAAAATAAGCCAGTCAAACTTACATCACAAAACTGACATCTTTAACCCGTTCAATTAAATCGACTTCACTGCTGACCAGTTTAGTCCAGCAATCAAACTAATAGGAGAGCAAAACGGCGAGAAAGTGAACATGTAAGTAATTACATTGGAACATCCCGACCTCCTGCTTACACACCCGGGGCACAGGAAGTGACACGTGAGAGCAGAGCGCTGGGTAATTACTATTGGCACTACAGCGCCGTACCACCTCAGTCGCTCCTCCATGCTAAAATAATTAAAGCTTGTCTCCGTCATCCCCGGTCCCTGTAGCCATGGCAATGAGAAGATTTCCCCCCGGGTCCCCCTCCTGGTTGTCAAGCAGCATGTTAGCCAATGAGGGGGGGGGGGAGTCAGTGGGTTCGTTTGTGTGTGTGTGTGTGTGTGTGTGTGAGAGAGAGAGTGAGAATATACAGCCCCATAAAGATTGTTCTGAGTGATTTAATGTGTGGCTATAAGCGGCAGGTACCTTGCTTCAGTCAGGTGTGGTTATCCCTCTCTCAAATCATAAAGATTCTTTGAATCAACAAAGACAACATACTATCAACTAAGAATCAACTTAGAAACATGTGCATTTAGTCTGCAAGAGTACTTTAAATTAAAATGGACTCAACTTTCACTAATGAAGTCATGTAAACCAACAAACAACAAGTGTTTTTCCGAAATAATAACCATAAAAACATAATTTGAATCATCTGGATTTCACACCAGATGTTACGGCTCCTCAAAACTGAAGATTGGATGATTGGGTCACATTATTAGCATGGGGCATTTTTCAAGGAATAATGTGCCATGTACCTGATAGTATTAGGGCCACGGGAAAGAAAAGAAAAAAAGAGTAGAGGATTTTCTTTCTTTCTCATGCAATTCGAGAATAACGACAACATGAAGAGAATAAAGATGAAATTCAATATCGAGAAGGAATAAAAAAAGTAAACTCTTCTGGTCCATCTAATGCAGTAAGGGGAGCGACTGAGAGCTATGTGAGGAGCTGAGCTGCCCAAGCCCGAGCCTAAGCTACTTCAAAGTCCTAATACTGACCACTACACCAAGTGTATGCGCTAACAGGGAAATCATTTTCTGAAGTAGAGTTTCTCCAATTCATCTACACAAGGCATTGTGTTGAGGCAGTCATATGAGCTGTTTGATGTAGTCTTAAAAGGTTTTTCTCAATATTGAATTTCGTATTATTCTCGAAATGTCTTCTTTATTCTCAAAGTGCATAATAATAATAATAATAATAACTTCCTCCCCTATTTATTTTTTTCTTCCCCATGGCCCCAATACACTACTGTAGTGATGTGTGTGACATATTCAGTTTTCTTCCTTTTCAATGAGATTCGTGGCAAAAAAAAGTCTAAAAAAACTAAAAGGTGCCTTGACATTTTTTTCCCCCTAATAATTGAATTTCTACAACATCCACAAATGTGTTTGTAGCGTAAGTGCCACTCAGCACAATTAAGTTTGGAGCTGCTGTGTCTCTGTCTTTCTTTAAGTGTGTGCAGTGGCTGCATAGGTCCTGAAGCAGCCTTTGTGTGCCAGATGTGACTAATACACTCAGATAGAACCAAACCCCTTTGCTTTGTTTCTATTGGCTGATCAATATGTTTTTATGTAATCAGCTAAAATGAAAAACCTTCATTTTCTGAGCTTTCAATAAAACACTGCAGCTTTTTTAAGACATTTGGTAGATTAAAAAAACTATTTAATCTCACTGAATTCAGAAGAGGGACGAGTACATATTGTTTGAAGCCTATTGGAACAAAGAGGAAACAAATAAAATAAGTATCTTGCTTCTGTCCGGAAGCCTTTATGTTCGGATAAATACTGTATACTTAAAGGTGCTAAGAGGAACTTTTAGATATTTCTGATTTCATTATTTTTCATCGGATGATCATAAATTACATGTAACAGCAAACAAGACCATCAGGGCCTTAAATAATGCTATTTTATGTAGTTTTTCTTAATGCCTTTGTCATGGGTATGCTCACCCAGGAACTACAGCTGGCAATGTAAAAACACTACCGCTTTTGTCCACAGGTGGTGCAAGAACACAAACTGAAAGTTCCTCGGAGCACCTTTAACCTTGTTCCTCTGATGTTGTAAACTTAATGATCAGAAGCAAAAACAACCACCCGGGAACCCCTAGATACTAAAATATTAATTCAAAGATTGATTTGGACAGACAGACATTGTGTGACAGTTCCAGAGCATATTTACTCCCATTAGCAGTATTAACAGCACTTGTCCTGCCTGTGATCATCTTGAAAACGTCCCAGGTCACATTGATTATTGTTTTGTTCTCTACAGGAATCTCCTGTATAGCCTCTCTCTCAGTGTGTGTGTGTGTGTGTGTGTGTGTGTGTGTGTGTGTGTGTGTGTGTGTGTGTGTGTGTGTGTGTGTGTGTGTGTGTGTGTGTGTGTGTGTGTGTGTGTGTGTGTGTGTGTGTGTGTGTGTGTGTGTGTGTGTGTGTGTGTGTGTGTGTGTGTGTGTGTGTGTGTGTGTGTGCGCGCCGTCCTCCTCATCTCAGGCTTTCATATCTGTCGACTGCACCGGCTTGTATGGATTGAATCTCAATGAATAACTAGGAAAGAAAACATCTTTGGCAATGCACTTGAAAAGGATTACGGGATACTTGACATTTGTACTAGTGTGTGTGTGTGTGTATGTGTGTGTGCAGGCCCACGTGGATCAGAAGGTGTCCTGGTGGTCCTCTGTTTTCTGTTGGACCCTCTAATCCTTTTAAATCAGCTTTGTTAATCCCACTTTCTTCTCACAGCTGCCACGGCTCCACACAGGCACACACACACACACACACACACACACACACACACACACACACACACACACACACACATACACAAGCTTTCTTGCCACCGAGCATACGGAATGCATTTTTTCAGCCCCCTTCAAATATTCACTGCCAATTTCCTTTTTTAAACATGCTTGTTTCCTTGCTTTTCTCCCTCGAGAAATCCTTTCAATGGTACAGTTTGTAAGGCAGAGCAAGTTTATTTATATGGCTTCAACCAAAGCAAATGAAAATGCTTTACATTTAAATACAATTAAAACATATTTTTGGATCATTTTGAAAACTGAATACTGCGTTACCTATTGATGTGAAAAGAGACTGCAGTGGCAACTCAGCCTTGTATCAAGTTTTTCCCCTGAAAACCCAACTGCAGTGCTGAAGAAGATCCATTGAAGTGCAAATGAGGTAGGTTTAAATATTATTTTATTCATTTTGAGAATTTTTAAACATTATAAAATCTAATATTTGAAAAAAATGTCCCAAAGCCAGTAACATGCGGTTCAGTTTCTCAACCCCTTAAAGCTACAGGGGCATCCCAGAACATTCAAATGTGAGTGCTGTCACTCCAGTTTAAAGTCTCTGGCTTAAGAGCTGGGAGTTCTGAAGGCCTTGTTGATCAGGCCAGGTGCATTCTGGGAGAAGACAGGATGCTATCCAACAACGGCAACCAGATCATTGACATCAATAAGAAAAAGCCTGTGAAAACTACAAACTTCAACTGCGTTTTAGGTCACATGAGAACAATAGTTGGTCAAACTAGTTATGTAGCAGAAGCATGGAGGCAGATAAGCAGAGCATAGCCACTCCCCTGTGCTACCACCACTGAGATTTAGTTTTTCTTTTTGCAACTTTGTCCCTTTTCTCCTTCACCTAATCTCTCTCTGAAATATTCACGCAAGCTCTTTCCCCCCTCTCCCCCCTCACCCCTCCTCCCCACACACACACACACATCCTTTTCTCAAAGAGCTGTTTATGGAGGCAGAGTCTTTGAACCCCAGCAGTCTTTCTAGTTCAGAGGCTGCGAGGTGGCAGTTGCTAATGTCAATGCTAACGACGCTTCCCCATACCTGCTGAACGCTCAAAACACCTCTGCACTGTCTGCCAGCTCACATAAGCCTCGGCTCCAACAGTCCTGAATACTCATTTGGGAGAAGTCGAGTCGGTTAAGGTTTGGTGGTGGTGGTACCAAAAGCGAGAGTTTTTTTTTTCTTTTTTCTTTTCTTTTTTTTTCCTAAAAATGTGGAGCTCCATGAATGTATTCATAGAAAACAAAGATGAAACAGGCAAACAGCCCAGAGTTGCTATAAGCGTTTGAATTGTTGCAGAAGCGACTAGAGAGAGACGCCGCATTCTCCAGCTAGCGCGTCAACGCTGAATTAGGATCGCAGCTGGAGACCCCAGGGACAGAAGCACTGGGAAGCCCCTTTTTTCCCCCTTCTAGAAAACCTGAGGAGTGACACAAAGCTTGAGGGAGAAAGAGAGAGACGGATCATAATGAGGACTGCTCTTACACAGAGTGTCTGCAGCTGTGCCCTAGTTCATGCTGCTGCTGCTGTGAAGGCTGCAGCCTGTCCTTAAGACTGCTGAAGGTCAGCGGGCTGAACCTACACATCCTCCCCTAATTAAACAATACATTTAGAGAATTTGGCTATTCATGCCTTGAAGCCTCTTGAGATAATCAGCTTTACGAGCAGTGCTCACTACAGAGCAGAGGTAGGTTCAGGAAGGTTTATGTCTCCATGGTGCTACAGGTAGCAGTAAATTACCATTGCTTCTGTTTGTACCAAAGCTGGTAGTCCTGTCTGAGCCATAGTCTTCCTTCAAATATCATAGCATAGGTCTAGAGTAGTTTTAAACGGTTCAGGAAATTCACATACAAAAATGAGAATTAGCTTCACAGGCCACAATAATGTTTATTTTGTCTTATTTATTTTCTTATTTCAATGACAAGGAATATTAATCAAATTAAAAAATGCAAATAGGCAAGATTATAGCTATAGGCTAATTTCCATATGTTGTCCTTTGACAGGTTGTGTAAAGAAACCTGACTTAAGTTGGGATTACAATTTAAAGGTTGTATCTCATTGATTGTACATTGAAAGGTCAAATGCAAAGCAACGTATATAATTAAGCTAATTGAACTTGGAGTACAGTGTCAAGGTGTAAGGTCTGAGTGGTGTGTAAAGGCCAAGGTAAGTGAGGCCACAATGTTCAGTGTCACCACACTCTGCATATGAAAAAAATGGATCACACCAGTGACCAGCACAAAGCAATTCTGAACATGTGTAAAGGGACTTGTATGTGTTGTCATGGCACAATGATGACATGGTAATGCTGGGAAAATGTTTAGTTTTTTTGTAGAGGATACAATCAGAGTCATCCAGCTATTTTACAGTGCTTTGCTAATGTCCGAAAAAATAATGTCTAGGCCTTACCTGAAGCTCTCATCTGCTGCAACATCATCTCCCTCCAATGTGAGTCGTGACAGTCTGACATTCCTCTTGCAACTGCTGACCGCTGCGTCAGATTCAGTTCATTTTCACCAAATGACTTGACAGTTATCGCTCATTGTCCATGACATTGTCAACTAAAGAGTTCCTCACTATCAGCCGCACACCAAGTCTCCTCTCTTCTTTTTGTCTTCCTTCTACTTCCTGTCATGAATTGCCCTTTGTAATCGCTCCTCTTCTCCACTGCTCTGTTCAGGTTCTCTCTTTTATTCAGGGAATCAATCTGTTCGGCTGACTGGCCGTATATATGTCCACTCTTTAACGGTGTCTTTCATTGTAAACCAATCCAGAGTTGTAGTCCAGTATACAGAACTTCCTAGCCTTGAAATCGCCCATATCAGAACGATTTAATTAGCAGTTCTGAATGTTCTGACATATTTTATCAGTTCCAATTAATCGTGTCCAGACCAACAGGCTGAGCAAATCTAAATTTGCCAGCTGCAGGTCTGGATTTTACCACTTCCCTCAGTAATGATTTTCTTTTTTGAAACACACAAAAAGCCCGAAATACACTCAAATTTGATTTGATTTGATTTGATTTAGTTTATTTTTTCAGACATCCACATACAAAACAAAATGAAAAGCATGGAAATACTATAAATATGCCTGAAAAGGAGCAGGAAGAAGTATACACTTATTTAATCCTACCCCTTTCCTTAAAAAAAAATTCAAAATCAAAATATTTATTAAATAAAAAAATAAAAATAAAAAATAAAATAAAATAAAACAAAAACAATTGATGATTCTGCGGATTCTTTAGTATTTTATTCCTCTAATATCAGTAAAAAAAAGTTGTGGTCTGATCAAGGACAGCAAACTAAGATGATTTGGTTATTGTTCATGAGAAAAAAACCTTGACGTGGGATGTGATTTCTAGTCCATTGCATCCGACAAGTAACCTGCTCATATTTATATCCTAACTCATGGCCGCATTAGATTTGACTCTGCTGCTACTCAGTGCATTGACTGATGGTTGGCTCTGCGGCTGAGCCAGAGAGTTCTCATCTCCCACAACTGTATAAATATATTTTTTATCGACCTTAATATTTCATCGCTTGTGTAAAAAGAAAACCTCTTCAGTGTGTCATACCCTGGGAGGTATTGATATATCCTAGCTCTAATTTCTATGCAACTGCCAACTGCTTGTGTGTGTGTGTTAGTTTTGTGCTGAAAGATTAAACAAAAGGTGGTGGCTCTTGATTTGGGCTTTCTTTCTGCCTGCAGGCTCTGAATCTCTATAGACATTGTCATCTTAGCCTTTAAACACTGCTATAACCCATAACCATCTTTTACATTTTAATTGCCTCTCTCTCTCTCTGGCAAGTGTCTGCTCTTCGACTCTCATCTGAATCTGAAAACAAATTGCCTGTGAAATTGCTGTTTTCAGGCGGACCATTTTTCCCCCGCTGCAAAAAGAAAATCATTCCAATTCTTAACCTTCTTCTCGAAAAATTCATTCATTATTAAATCCTTCTATGGAAAGTATATGCTCTCTTGTTCACCTGTGTCTGAACTGTCCATCTTGTGCCAAGCTCTTCGGTGAAGCATTTACCAAAACAAAGTATTGAAGGTCATGTTTGTTTTAAGCTTATCTTCATCTCCCGGTAAACTTTAGGATCCACTTTGAATGTTAAAGGTGCTCCGAGGAACTTTCAGTTTGTTTTCATTCTAGCACCCCCTTTAGACAAAACCAAGGTAGTGTTTTTACTACACCGGATGTAGTTCCTGAGTGAGCGTATACCCATGACAAAGGCATTGAGAAAAACTACATAAGAATAGCTTTCTGTGCACTGATCTGGTCTTGTTTGCTGTTAAATGTCATTCATGATCATAAAAGGAAAACTGAGACTGTTTCAAAGTTCCTCGTAGCACAACTTGTTACTTATCGGGCATTACATAGTCAGTCCACTCTGTATTTCAAATAGCTCGTTTCACCAGGTCACCATCTCCTAGTATACCTCTGCAAAGCCGCATGGGAGTCTGCAAGGGTCCATGAGATATACATTTCATCTTCTTGCCATGTCTGTGTACCTCTGTGCACATGGGTGTGTGTCTGCAGCCCCAAATTTATGACTGCGCTGACTGTACACACCAACTGTGTCAGCAGCATACACAGATACCCAGTGCAGTATAAATAGAATAGTGTCATCTGCTGTCTGGCCTGCTGTCTTCACATCTACAAATGTTTGTTTACAGAGAATGTCTTCTTTTAAGGGGCCCTGTGGAGTCCAAGGAAAGGGGGTCATCAGTGCAGGGGCCGGCGATGGTTGAGGTCTAAATCTGATCTGGAGTCTGCTGATGCTCCTGTCATGTCGTATCTACCCTGGAGCAAATAACTACAACAGCTATGGAAGACCAAAATATTTAAAAAAATTCGCTTTTTTGAAAAACCTATTTCTTGTGACATTTTCTGGTACATACTGTATTATATATTTATGCATCTCCTAAAAGCAAGGGTAAGCTACTGTTCTTTTTTTTAAAGCGTGACTTATTTAGAGCTTACCACTATACAATAGATTAGTAGTGGGTGCCCCCCCCCCACCCTCCTCCCAGATGTTTATACAAATTCAGATAGTTTGTAATGAACTCATCTGAGCTTGGATGTTCATTGCATTCTCATTTGCTTAATATAATAATCTCTGTTTTGTGTTTTGGGGGCATCTAATTGAATTGCTTTGATGTGTTTATGTATTTTTCAGATGGGCGGGAGACAAGAGACCTGCAGTTATTACTGAAAGTGTTTTCTACTGTGGAAGAGGGCACTAATTGCTAACTAACAGCGAGTTAGGGTTGGACGATAATTGAGAACAGCAGAGCTAACGAGGGGAATGGAAAACTAGGTTAAACGCTGGCATAAATTGACTGAAGATAAATATGAGTCGGAAATGCATGCACAGGGCGGTCGAATTCAGAAAGCTGAAATTGAAAGTTGATTCAAGGGTTTAATAATGAGAGAAATTGAAATGGTCGACTTTGGCTGAATGTGAGTAGTTTGAGTAGAGTTTAGAGTGCATTTTTGGCATATATGTGCACTAATGTTATGAAGTAATTAATAAATGATTGATTGACCTCATTTTATTTAACTGTTAAAATATGAATGTAAATTTGCATAATTTGACGACACTTATTTTATGTCTTTGTTTGTTTTGTGTTTTCCAACCAAGGTCAAGATAATGAACATATCAGGCAAACTGGCAAAGAGGCAAGTTGTACTTACATTTCCATCCTTATCTGGTATACTTACTGTAATCCAATTGATTTGCATCTTTTCCCCTGTTTTGGAACATTTCAATTACATCACACACGACTACAGATATAGGAAAGACAAATATCTTCATTTTGGAAACAACCAATTAGGTGTCAATTGATGTGACCAAAAGTTTAGACAATAGGTGTGAATTGGGTTTGGAGCTACGTTCAATTCGAAACATTCTTTTTTTTATTATCATTTCACAGTACAAAACGTCAGTGCTGGAGGACGTGACACAGACTACTAGTAAAAGTGTGAAGGCAACATTGTCAGATGGACATAAAGGATTTTCGGTCTTTTGTTTAAGTTCTTCATCTGAACCAACAGACACTCATTGATTCTACTCAACCAGCTGTTGCATGTTCTATTTGACCTGCAGCCTTTGATGCCAAATTGCTTTTTAACACACACACACACACACACACACACACACACACGCGTGCACAAACGCAACCAGACATGACCACTTACGCTGAACACACTTTGCAATACCCAAAATATAGACAAAACAATAATTTTAAAAAAGCATAATAATAGTACTCAAACAGGGTATGAGAGGGTAAGCACAGGGGACAAAATAATTTGATGAACAATATTTAGCGGAGAAGCGGTTGTTGTCGTGGTGACTGACCTTCTAATTAATCAAAACGAAAGAATACACATTGTGTTTATTTGTTTACCCTCGCGTCTCTAATTGGTCGCTCGCCACATTTCATAATTTACATTACAAAACGCTAATTAACTTTGCATATTATCAACATTCCCATAATGGGTTTTTACTCGATTGCACTTATTTGCTCTGTTTAATTGGTCTGATAATGTGGATGGTGCTGTATGGACTGAGAATGGGATCATTTCTGAAGGCGTGGAATGCTAAAAATCGCTGCAGGGCCAGGGGGAGAAATCAAATCAAAAACAGTTTTGCAAGTGCTTGGGACAAACACATTTACCTAGCACAGTACAATTTCAATATAACACTATATAGCAGCAATCAGTGCCGGCTTGGCGTGGCTTTTTACGTGCATATGAACACCTTTTATATAATCATGATGTTCATATAAACAGCAGTGCCCTTGAAGTTGCTACTGCTGCAAAGCCAGGAGTGTCTTGCAAAATTAAAAAAAATAAACTTCTCAGCATCCCCGAAAGATGTTTATATGAAATTAATTTGCAATAGTCATTAAGTTTACCGGCAACATTAACTTCCAGCAAAGAAGTAATTGGACAATTATACAGTAACATATGAATAGGATGTATGAATTCTAATTTATTTAAACTATATAATCAAGCTACATCTTTGCACAGGGCTCCTGAGTGCAACATTACTGCTCTTGCATATGATTTTAATAGTTTTTTGATAACAAACAAAAATCAAACAACTAGTCTATGGCAGTGGGATATATGGCGTTGGCTAGATGCACAATATTTGTTTGTAAGATCAATTCATTTTTGTTTTACAATAAGGCAAGGCAAGGCAAGTTTATTTCTATAGCACAATTCAGACACAAGGCCACTCAAAGTGCTTTACAGGGGCAAGATTAGAATACATAAAACACATTATAAAACATTTAAAAGCGAATAAAAGAAGCAAATAAAATAAAAATTGCAGGTTAAAATGGAAACACATTATAAAACATTTAAAAGCGAATAAAAGAAGCGAATAAAATAAAAATTGCAGGTTAAAATGGAAACAAAAAAGTCTTCAGACTCGATTTAAAAGAACTGAGAGTTGCAGCAGACCTCAAGTTTTCTGGGAGTTTTTTTCCAGATTGTTGGTGCATAATAACTAAAAGCTGCTTCTCCTTGTTTAGTCCTAACTCTAGGGACTGTAAGTAGACCTGTCCCAGACGACCTAAGGGCTCTGGACGGTTCATAACGTATCAGCAGATCAGTAATGTATTTTGGCCTGTGTAATAAGCCTTTTCATGAGACTTTTGACTATAAGAAATTAATTAAATGCTGAAATTCTTTCTCGCACCACCCAGAGAATCTTCCAAAACTTTTTTTTTAATAATTAGTTTTAGAGTTTTATTCAAAGTTTAATCATGTTGATGCTAAAACTTAAATTACAATAACAAGAATGTTCTTTATGCTATAGAATTATTTTTGCATCGTAAAATGTCGCTTGAAGGATGTGCACGCTGGCTCGACCTCTGCTCACAGTCTGTATACAGAGGGGTGAGGAGGTGCAGCAGCAAAGGTCTGAAAAATAATGATCACCCTCTCAATATAGGCCACATTAGCATCACATTAACCTTTTGAAAAGTGTGTGTGTGTGTGTGTGTGTGTGTGTGTGTGTGTGTGTGTGTGTGTGTGTGTGTGTGTGTGTGTGTGTGTGTGTGTGTGTGTGTGTGTGTGTGTGTGTGTGTGTGTGTGTGTGTGTGTGTGTGTGTGTGTGTGTGTGTGTGTGTGTGTGTGTGTGTGGGTGTGGGTGTGGGTGTGGGTGTGGGTGTGGGAGTGTGTGTGTGTTGCGTGCCAGGGTTAGAGGAGAAAAGGGTCAAATTTGTTCCGTTTCCTTCTCTGTAATTCCTTTGAAGTCAATGTCCTGTACCCTCCTCCCCTTCACCTTCCTCATCCGTCCATATTCCAGCATCTATCCGTCTCATGGTTTAAAAAAATTGTAACCAGGTTTTTTCCTTTTCATTTATGTATGATTGTCCTGTACATATTAAAATATAATTCAGATATAATTCATATTATTTATATTGGATTATAGAAATGATCTAAAAAGTATGATCTTTGAAATGTGATTGTCATGCTGGTGTATAAAGTATAGGGCGGAAAGGCGGCTTTGACAAAGCTGAGCTCATCTCTTCTGTGTACGTAACAACATCCAAGACTCACCCATCCACACTTTATATTCCTTCCCAATTGGAATGGACTAAACCACTAATTGGGGTGTGGGGGTCACAATATATGGATTAGAGACAAAAGAGCCAAACAGATATTTACAACTGGCCCAGTTATGTTCACACAGTGTACCAAGCAATTACAGACCAAACTAGACTGGAATCATCAAGTTGAGGAAAACAGATTTAATAAAACAAACATAATATCCCCCTCTCCCCCTTCTTCTCCTAACATGGTAGAACCATGAAGTCCAAATAGACCTGAGATAATCTGCAGATCCTTTTGCCCAAGAACCAGAACACAGGTGGATAACCAGGTAAGACAGAAATATGACAGATGTGTTTGCGGCTTTGCATTTGTATGTACAATCAGAAAGCACACAGTTAGTGTGGCACAATGGTTCTGGCCTCACTGCTTTTGTGTTGGACCTATGATCCTTCCATGTGGCACATTTACAAATGTTACACACATAGAATTAAATGCAAAATCATAACATTTAGAATTGTCATCCCACTCATAAAGTTGATTTAGGATGTCTTTTTCCACTTGTTGTAGTTTCTGTTTTAAATGAAGATACAATCCAGGTTAAAACAAAGCAAATCTATGTGGTTTTTGGTTTGAAAAAAAGTTACAAATTGAAGAGAACCAGGGTCTAAATTTGTCTTTGTTCCTGCTTGGTTTCACTTCTCACCCCTTGAAATATCCAGAGAGCGATTACACCTCCACTCTCTCCATCAAACTCAGAGAGAGTCACAACCCCGGTCTCACACATGTGCAGACACACACACACACACACACACACACACACACACACACACACACACACACACACACACACACACACACACACACACACACACACACACACACACACACACACACACACACACACAGTCAGCAGTGGATGTCAGAGTGTCTCTTAACAGTGTGATGAACTATCCTTGTGTGTCTGACAGCTTCCTTGCTGTCAGTAAATATAGGATTTATGGAGTACAGTAACAGGCACTAGGCACTGCGGTATACTGTCTATATTTATGTGTGTCTGTGTGTAACTTTCTTCATACTCTGGCTGCCTATATTATGGACTGCTATGGTGTGTGTGTGTGTGTGTGTGTGTGTGTGTGTGTGTGTGTGTGTGTGTGTGTGTGTGTGTGTGTGTGTGTGTGTGTGTGTGTGTGTGTGTGTGTGTGTGTGTGTGTGTGTGTGTGTGTGTGTGTGTGTGTGTGTGTGTGTGTGTGTGTGTGTGTGTGTGTGTGTGTGTGTGTGTGTGTGTGTGTGTGTGTGTGTGTGTGTGTGTGTGTGTGTGTGTGTGTGTGTGTGACTTTCCTCACA
Organism: Ammodytes marinus; assembly: GCF_949987685.1. NCBI lineage: Eukaryota > Metazoa > Chordata > Actinopteri > Uranoscopiformes > Ammodytidae > Ammodytes > Ammodytes marinus. The sequence goes on from NC_137216.1 coordinate 25,826,095, forward strand.
TTCTGGCTGCCTATATTATGGACTGCTATAGAGTGACTGGATTACAACCAGCTATGCATGATTAAACACATGCAGAGAGAGGCAGACATCTGACAGTTGAAGAAACGTTTAAAGGAGCATGCCGGCCACATTTGGAAAACTTGGCTTGTATTGTTGTCAGTCAGTCAGATGAGAAGATGGATGTTTTTGGTATATACAGAGATGTCAGGGAGGCTCACTTAGCAGACAGTGTGGGGGCCATAACTGTAAATACGCCAACTACAACACACATCGTAATCAAACCACTGTAATCACTGTACTTCACGTTGCTGTAACTGAAGCAAAATCCTCCAATCTAAATCTGTTGCTTTGACTATCTACCTATTGTCAATATGGATTATTTTAATTATCTGATGTTATGTTTTGTCAATAAGGTCAACCTTGGCAATAATGGTATATCATCTACGGAGCCCACCACCTCTACCATTGTGTCCTTGAGCAAGGGACTTAACCCAAAAACTGCTCCAGGGGCACTGTACTATGGCTGACCGTGCACTCTGATCCCCACCGAAGTGCGGTAACTTTGTGTAAATTGACTAATAAAGATAACTTAATTTACTCAATGTTTCAATATGTTTGAACTTTCCAATTGTAGACATGTATCTTGAGCCTCATTTGCGATCTGTTTCAGTGCGACATCTCATGTAATGTCAATGCAGAATTTCAAAAACTGGAGCGTACCATTCAAGTAGCTCTTACGGTTTTACTTTCATTGCTGTAAAAAGTGAAGAGAGTAATTATTTCTACTAAATCCAGTATGTACCAGGTCTGCTTTGGTAGGTAGCTGGGCGGTAAAGTTTTAAATGGGGATTTCATGGTTTATGAAGATAATGGAGAGGAGGATTATGAGTGGAAGGAAGGGGAAGCAATAAAGATGCAGTCATTTCTTATGGTCAAGTTTATGGATTTTTCTTTGGTTAAAGGTGCTCCGAGGAACGTTCAGTTTGTGTTCATTCTTGCACCCCCTTTGGACAAAAGCGGTAGTGTTTTAATAAGCCAGCTGTTGTTCCTGGGTGAGCGTACCCATGACAAAGGCATTAAGAAAAACTATATGAAAATAGCATTCTTTGCACTGATGGTCTCGTGCAATTAACGATCATTAGAGGAAAAATTTGACTGTTTCAGAAATATTCAAAAGGTCGTCTTAGCGCCTTTTTAATGTACGAATACATAAAATATTGCTCATTTATTTCTCTGTGGCTAAATAACCTTCTAACCTTATCCCAATATAATAAGGTCTAAATATTGACAACAATACACAAATACCTTGAAATCCCCAAAACAATGCAGTACATTTGGAGTTGCAGACTTGATTTTGTGCACTACATAATTGCCTTGAATATACATTTACTGTTAATGATGAATAATGATATTTGGACTTTTGTCCATCAATTGCAAACATATAGAATAGCTGCAAAGCCCAACTGCAGTGAGGTCCATTTTCCCCAATGTCATTTTTAAGCTCCATCCAAGTAGAATATAAAAAGAGAGAGAGAAAGAGTGTGTGTGTGTGTGTGTGTGTGTGTGCGTGTGCGCGTGCATGCATGTGTGTGTGTGTGTCCATCTTCCCTCCTCTCTCCTTCCTCCCGGTTTTAAACCCAGCGCTGAGCCACTAATGGAGGACAAGCCTGTTAGAGCAACACGCCACGCTTTGCTAGCAGCACACCAGGGACACACAGACAGATACACACACACACATACACACTAACACACACAGACACACTCAAACACACTGAAAATACCCGCCCCAAAAACACAAAGACAGACTCAAAAACTTCTACACGTATTCATGCAAAAAGATAACACACAATAAAATGCACCAAACTCAAAATCACCAAAAGAACATTTACACACAGATGAATACTCAGGGAAACAACAACAAGCATTCAGCTCCATAATAAAGGCAACTCACAAACACTAAACACACCCTCACACACACACACACACAAACACACACACACACACACGCACACATCCCAGTAGAGTTCACCACCATAGCAACAGCCCCGCAAACAGCTAATCTATTCAGTGATGCAGCAGTCGTCTCTCTGCGTGAGCCCAGCCTCCAATTATACCTCCATTTGTTTGTCAGTTGTTTTGAAGTCAACATGAAGAGAGAAAAAAAATGGCAGAACGTTAGCTCTATAGTTAACAGTCGAGAGCAGCATCACACCGCAGCACCATACCACTTCTACAACCATCATGCAACGTGGTTTTATTCCCTCAGAACAAAATGCCTGCAGGCCAGAGAGATAATAATATAAAATCCTGGTCACATAGGTGTCTGACTTCATGATATCAGTTGGATGCCACATTGTGCTGTGCATGTATGGTGACTTACACAGCCACAAATAGAATCAAAATACACGTCATCAGAGTGCGTCATCTATTAGCGTCACTCTCAAAATGCAACATAACTAGATTTAGCCAGCGCTAGGAGATGGTTTTTTTTATTGGGTTTATTTTACATTAATGAAAAACTGACATACAAAATGGCATAATTTGTGTCATTTAATGTCATGTTCCACTCTAAACTGGCCATCTGTGAAGATGTCTCACTGTGCGATCGATTGCACTGTTTTGTGTTGACAACCAAATAAATTGCTTATGATGATGAATTAGAGTTTATGTTAAGCTTATGTTTTTGTATTTGCTTGTATATACTTTTTTTGTATATTTTGTTCTATTTGTTAATCATATAATGTCAAAATAAGCCTAAACCTACCTACATCATTTGTATAACTACATATAAGAAGTGCAACCATGACATAGAGATGGTTAATGGCAGCTCCAAGGAAGAAAATGTATCTTTACGGGGAGAAATGCAAAAAAAAATAAAAAATATTCCACAAGCCTGGCTCAACTACGTATCATCTGTATATGGTGTTGGATTTGACCCCAGGGTTCCACCATCCTTACATTGCTCAAACCTAGAAAACCTAAATGGTGAAAGAGAGCAGACTAGAAGAAGAGCAGGGATGACTGGATGAGAGGAAGGAGAGGGGAGGAGGGGGTTTTTACGGAGACTCGGCGCAGTGTGTTAACGGGAGCCAAGCGAGGCAAATTGGACTGAATTTTCCGCCTGTGCGATTTCAATACACAAACGCCGGCGTACATAACCATGCTTAATAAGTGCCGCGCTAATGCATTGTATAATCTCCTCTAAATTAATATGTTAGACACAATTGCCTGGTAATTAATTCCTGTCACAGCACATCTAAATGAGAAGATTTATATGGGTCTGTCAATCATAAAAAAAAAAGCAGGGGGAGCCCCCGAGGCAGATTATCACTCAACATAGTGTGTGTGGCATTGTAAGGCTGATGATGATGTCGTGTTGTGTATATATCTGGTATGGATAAACATCCATTACCCGGGCCCTTTTTAAAGAGCCATTGATGGGGGGCCTGGTCATCAAAACCAAGGTCACTGTGATGAAGGCGAAGGCAAGGCAAGGCTTTTTGTTTTACGGCATTCATAAAGAACATAATGTCTCCACGGGCTCTTCAACCATCCAACATCCACCCACCATTCAGTTTCATGGCCTTTCCCCGTTCCCACACTTGCCTCTGTCTCTCTCTCTCTCTTTCTCTCTCTCCCTCTCTCTCTCTCTCTCTCTCTCTCCCTCTCTGACATTGTTTCTTAAGGAATGCCTTAGGTGAAACTGCAGCTATTATACTACAATCCACACACAAGGACAAGCATGAAGAACGGCAAATGTTCATCCCTGAAATGAAATCCTCCAAACACTAGTGCGCTCTGGCAACTGTAAGTGTAAACTAGTGGATGGATGGTGCTATTTGGAATTTGGTAATGGGTTTAGTTTATGTAGCACTTTTGTCCAAAGCACTTAGCACTTTTTGCTACTCATTCACCTGCACACACATAACCACGCACGCACACACACACACACACACACACACACACACACACACACACACACACACACACACACACACACACACACACACACACACACACACACACACACACACACACACACACACACACACACACACACACACACACACACACACACATGCACACACACACACACCCAGTCATGTCATCCCCCTCTCTCTCCCCATTTCCATTCTGTAAAGTCTGAACTTGAACTGTCAAAGGTAAACATACCTAGAAAATATCTTTAAAAAATCATGATTCATTCAATAAAAAACTATCATTCAGTTTTAACATTTTGCTTTTCCGTCTCTTTCGTATACGTAGCTCTCTCTCACCAAGCACAAGTTAGCCAACTCGGTACCGGGGTGGTTTTATTGCGGACTACAGGACATAACAATCAGAATTCATTTGACTCAATGTCTCGTTGTAATTTCAACGTTGGAAGTGATACTAAATTGCAGTGCTGAAACCTTCAGTCGGTTAATCAATAAGTTAATGAGGAGAAAATGAATGGTCCAGAGGTTTCCAAATGCTCCGGCTTCTTCAATGTGAGCATGTGCCGTCCGTCTGTTTTTATCTTGTTTGTAAATGTAATTAATTTTAGTTTTGGGTTGTTAGCTTTAGACCAAAAATAAGGTTCAGGATGTCAGGGCATTAGATATTTTTTTTCTTTATTCTCATTTTATAAACTCACACATTGTGCGATGAATGAATCCTGCAGTGACTATTATTATTACACACACACACACACACGCACACACACACACACACACACACACACACACACACACACACACACACACACACACACACACACACACACACACACAAACACACACACAGACACAGAGGATAACTTAACCATCACACACATAAGTTCAAATTTCTCCACAAGGACACAGAGCCAAAAGGTATTTTATTTTCCACTATTTGCTCATTCCTTATGATAGTTGAAAACACACACACACACACACACACACACACACACACACACACACACACACACACACACACAGAGACAGGCCTACAGGCGTGTGGTTTTTCTTTATTAAAAACCAGAAAGCGCAATTAGCTGTAGAATATGCTTAACCCTGTATCGCTCCCTCAGCTCCGGGATATATTGCTTCTTCCTCTCCATTATTAAAAATATCACAGACATGAGAGGGGGAGGGCAGCAGACAGGAAATATCAAGGCTACATGTTTAGCAAGTGGATGTTGGGAAATCTGTTGTATTTAGTGTGAGCAAGGCAGGTGCTACTTTGTGTCTGAATTCATCTCTATTGGCTGTGTGTGAATATTTGGGATGTTCTGGATGGTTTTAACCATGCCAGCATCTGTCCCTCAAATTGTTGATTATGTGTATGTATTCATTTATTTAATACAACTACAGCAACTGTCACTATTTAAGTTTTGTACTCGTACACAATGCATCAATACGTAGAATAATCAATCCTTTGTTTTTATATGCTGTATAGTGTATGTGTAATGTATTAAGCGTGTGCAATTCTTCAGGAAGTGAGTGAAGGAGAGAAGACAGGATGCATCGCGATGAGGTGACTATGTGAGATTAATAATGGTAACATGACAATGGTGAAGCAAAGTAAACGTTGATTTAGTTCCGTTCATTGAGACACAGGCTTTTACGGTCCGACTGCCGTAAATCGGCTTGTCCAAGTTGGCGGGCAATTGTACCAGAACAAAGGCATTAATAATGTTTTTAAAATGTAGCTGATGGTCTTGTTTGCCGTTACAAGTCATAACGTAAGATAGAATGGAGTAAAACAAATAATAAAGACTAGATATTTTGCAGCTGTTGTGCTATCTGTGTGCAAAGTTGCTCCTGTGTTATTTCCAGGGCTTTAGTGGTGTGTGGTGTTCACGGTTCACAGCCTGTGCTTTAACCTCTGGTTCTCCTGAGCACACATACACACACACACACGCATGCACGCACACACACACTTAGACCTACACTTACACCTACACACGCACACACACACACACACACACACACACACATGCGTACGCACACACACATACACAGACACAAGCACACGCACAAACAGAGGCACATACACATACACAGACACAAGCACACGCACAAACAGGCACGCACACGGACACACTTACACACACACACACACACACACACACACACAACGTTCCTGCTGATGTCCAGGGTCACCGATCCAGCTGTGCCTCTCACAGCAGAACAAGGTGTCTGTGTGGCCTCCGTCTGTCGGGGTCCAGAGAGACAGAGTGAGTCAGTGTGAGTCAGTGTGTGTGTGTTCAGTGTGCGTCAGTGTGTGTGTGTTGTATGTTTGATGTGTTGTGTGTATGTGTGTTCAGTGCGTTGTCCTCCTCATCTCTGTAGGGAAGAAGGACTTTGTGTTTGTAACTTAGTTCTTGGAGACTGGACACTGGGGAGAGCCTCAGGCGTGCCTCAGGTTCCCACACAACTTAAGAACAATTGTTTGGCTTGCTCTCACTTGAACTATAACCTGCAATTTTTTTTCTCATTATTGAGCATATTTGAATGCATATCCAAGGCCCATGGGAACAATAGTCGGTAGTTACGTGACTTGATTTAGTCTCTGAACTATTGCGTTTAATGAGTGTGGGACGGGAAAGTTGCACACTTTTTAATTGGAGTTTGAGGAAGGGACTTGCATTGTAATTAACAGGAGAAATACAAATAGGATTTTGAGCATCAAAACTTAATACCCTAGTCCTGGCAAGTTGTTGTTGTTGTTGTTGTTGTTGACATTCAGTAGTGTATGCTGATAGAAAAAAGATGCGCAGGGTGTCTATGATTTTATAATCTCAGCTGCAGCAGAATGCTTTGCTTACAGAAGTTGGTGCAGTGCGTTGAAAAAAAAAAAGTTCAAACTCAAGATAACATATTATAAGGGCCTCTCTGAGTTTTCTGAAACAAGTATGTAGTGATTGCACATACGAACATGGATAGTATGGATCATAACTCATTACCACAACGTTTTGTAGAGTTGGCAGAACTAGTAGAAGCTTATTTTTACTCGACTAATCATCTAACTAATGATTTTTTTGTTGTCATATCTTCCTGCTGATTACATTTTCTTATTTTTTTTTACCTTATTATACAAAAGAAAAAGAAACTTGACTTTAGTTTATTCATACAAAAACATACCATTAGATAAAGTATTCTTGCTAAGGAATAGCTACTGTATATCAATTTCATCCTTATTTCTATCGTACCATCCTGAAATGCCGGCCATGATTAGATAATGGAAAAGCCTCCTTCTCCTCCTCCTTCGTCTGCCTTCAGTTCCTACCAGTGCCAAATCTAAACAGCACAATAATAAGATTACAACACTGAGTGTGTGTGGAGCACGGGCAGCAGATTTTAAAAGGTTGTGTGGTAGAGACACACACACACACACACACACACACACACACACACACAAACACACACACACACACACACACACACACACACACACACACACACACCTTTTAAATTCTCTCCTCTTATGGTGTTAGTGGTTATAGCCTGAAACTGAAAACATTGGAATTACGCTGAAGATCCATTTTACTGTGAAATTCTTTCTCTCTCTCCGTCAGTTTTTCCCCTTTCTTCGCTCTGTTCTTTTAATCCTCTTTGTGTCTTTAATGATTTCTCTAATTTGCCTTTTCTTTGGAACATGTATTGCAACAACAGAGGAGAGGAAGAGAGGAAGAAAGACAGAGTTTAAGGACAAACTGAGTAAAGAGTCAGAGGAAGAGGACACATAGGAATAGGACTGGTAGAAATAGACAGGGGAGGAAGAGATGTCTATTGGTAGCACTCATAGGCTATTATGGAAAATAACTAGTCACGTAATTTTCATTGGAGCCATTCTACATCGCTGTCTAAAATTTAAATTTCTAATCTTGAATTTTGATGTATTTATTTTAGTTTTTACTAACTCTTTAATACAATTTCTAATCTTGATGTATTTTATGCCCCTGTAAAGCACTTTGAATGGCCTTGTGTCTGAATTGTGCTATAGAAATAAACTTGCCTTGTCTTGCTGGTAGAATAGAAGTAATTGCATTCTATGTGTTATAGGTAAGTATTGATATGGTGGTTACTGGTAATGGTATAAGTGGCTGTGTAGTAGTAATAGTGGATAAAGAGGTAATGGGTATAATCGTTGGGGAGTGTTTACGTCGGACATAGAAATGTGAGTGACTGCATGGTCATTATTTAGATCCATTTTTCTGTGGAATTATTTCTCTCCCTCCGTCTCCGTCATTTCTCCTCTTTTTCCCCCTCCTTTTCTTATAATCCTCTTTGTGGCTTCAATCATTTATCTCATTTGCTTTTTTTCTCTGGAACATAGCTTGCGAGTGAAGCGACAGTGGAGAGACGGATAAAGGGAAGAGAAAAAACAGGGGAGGGAGAAGAGAAAGTTAATTTGAACTTGCCAAACATATGTTGGGCAGGGTCGCAACAGTACAGCCAAAGGTATGCTGGACAAGAGTCTGGTCTACTCATTAGCATTTTAAGTACAACAGTAACGATACAAATTCAAGGGAAGATACTTGAGAAAAGAAAATCCGTTTTTGTTGATTCTGGCGCCCCCTTTGGACATAACCAGTAGTGTTTTTAAGACACCAGTGCCGGCTGACATAAAGATTTACATGCAGGCGGTGCGTGTATTTGTTTAGGAAGCAAGGGAAAGAGAGAGCACAGGTTGCATGGTGATGAGGTAATGTATTTGTATGTGACTACAGAATATCAGATTGCTAAAGGTAATACGACGCTGGTGAAGCACTATAGCGTGGTAAATAAAACAAGTCCCAACAAGCACACAGAAGCGTTCAGTGCTGTTGTAAAGTTTGTATTCTTGCTGCCAGCGGAGGCGCTATTGCTCCCCATAGCTGCCACTGTTGTAGCTAAGGAGCTAACCAGGATGAGCCACCTATGCCCCTAATTTGCCCAAAAATGCAGGCACACTTAAAGTGAAGGTTTCTGTCGCCTTACATTGAGCCGGTGACAGAGGCAAATCTAAAAAAAAAAGAAAATGTCAAACTATTCCCTTTAGGTAACAGTAGAATTCAAATATAATATCATGACGTGTGCATAGTTTTTTTTCTCTCATTCAAGTCCAATTGTGTGTGAATAAAAACTGTTATGAAGTTCAAAGTATAAGTGGTAATATGAGTAGTGTTAGGAGGACGGATAGGCCTGCGGTTATAAAGAGAGGAGGAGGGTATTTCTAGTAGTAGAATAATAACAAGCAGTAAGTGGTGTTTGGTCACTATATTGATTATCCGGAGGTAATCGTAAACATTGGTGACAGTGGTAGTAAGAGCCGTAATGGTGGAGGAAGGAGAGGTAGATAAAGAGGTGATAGGTGTAATGCTTTGTGATGGAAGCAGTGCCATGTAGTGACTGAGAGCTTTATCAGAAATAAAACATGATAATGATTGTTTCATTCTGTCCTTCAATATTGAATCTCACCCGCAAGATGTTGCATGTGAATCTTTTTAAAGGGCCTCTCGTATAGGCAGCAGTCAGTATTGATCCATACTTCTCCAACCTCCCCCCACCCCCACCACACACACACACACATGCACAAACACACGCACACACACAGTTCGGCCACCTCCTCCTCCTCCTTCCTCTCTTCTTTCCTCTGTGGCAGACTGAGCTGTAAAAATCAATGGGGAAAAATGTCCTGAAACAGCCGATCTAGAAGCCATCTGGCCCTCTAGTGTCCTGGGAGACCGGCAGTGCGTTCCCCCCAAGGGACCACCAGACACACATGGGGAAGAGAAAGAGAAAGAGAAGAAGTGCATGCAGGCTAACAGAAACACAAAGCAAGTGTTAACTCAATACTACGTTAATTCTCAGTGTGGGCTACACCATCATGTAGCTGTTACATAAGAGACAGGAGAGGTCAAAGTAGATAGACAGGGGGGTATCACACAAACAGCACACTTTCAAGAATTTGTTCTACAGCTCATGATTTATACTGTATGTAGCCTTGCCTCCTCGGAATGATATTGTAATTTGATATCAAAATACATAAACAAAAAATAACCCACACTTTACCTAGAATAATATCAAACGTTGACTAGAGGTTAAGCTTTTGTATGTCTCTCATTTAGGTGATATTTTGACCTTTGTCATAAAACCCACTCCTTCAGTAGACAAGCTTTTTGTTCAATGTGGAAAAAAGGTCCCAGAATGCACCAGTCTTCAGTTTTTTGTCAAAATTAGGCGGTTAGTGTTGTCGTTTGACAGCCGGCACATCTCACTTTCAAATGTTGACCTTTTTAATTGTTGTATCCTAATTAATACAGATAACGGAATATATAACCGTATAGCTGGATATGTGTTTCAGCCTTTGTCAGTCAGAGGTTTCAGGTCATAGGGTGTTGAGAAGAAGTTTCTGATGACTGATCATTAAGGTTGAGGTAAAAAAAAAAAAGTGAACTAAAGGAAGAACAAAAGAAGACAGGAAAGAATGAAAAAGGGGAAATCACAAGGACATATTTTTTGGGAAAGAAAGGGAGGAAAAGAGACGAGAAGAAAGATGATTAGGGAGAGATAGGAAAATAAAAAATGGATGAGAAAGAGAGAGAAAGGTAAATGTTAAGGCACAGAAAGGAAAGATCAGAGCGTTTTACATTTATTTTGTACACTTAGTCTGTACATTATGTCCTTTTATATTACACATTTTCAATGTCTTTAGTTTTCTAAACCACTTGGTTTTGCTTTACGTTCATACAATATATAGAATGTATTTATTGTATATATTTATTAGGCTACTTATCTCTTTTTATCCTTTGTACTTTGCACCTCGTGTCGGAGAGAAAGGGAGAGGTGTGTGTGTGTGTGTGTGTGTGTGTGTGTGTGCGCGCGCGCGCGCGCGCGTGTGTGTGTGTGTGTGTGTGTGTGTGTGTGTGTGTGTGTGTGTGTGTGTGTGTGTGTGTGTGTGTGTGTGTGTGTGTGTGTGTGTGTGTGTGTGTGTGTGTGTGTGTGTGTGTGTGTGTGTGTGTGTGTGTGTGTGTGTGCGTCAGAACCGGTCATCTTGTAAGAATCAAACAAAGCTGCTTTATTAGAAGTGAGCAGCTCATCAAACGTTTAGAGAGCCTGTTGGAAATCATTTCTGCCATCTGCTCCTTTTAAAAGTCTTTATGACTCCGTATAACAAAAAAAAACTCACTCAGGAACCATGCTGTCCGTCCCTATGTCCTCAGGGCCCAGGTACAGTCAGTCAAACTCAGCCATCGTATGATGATGATGCACTCAAGCATCGTATCATAAAAATCTAAACTAAAATTCAATGAAGGCTTAATGCTTTAGATGTACAGAACACATCTCAAAACTATCTTAAAGGTGCACTATGCCCTTTCAGAGGAGGGAGATTTGTTTACATTTGCAGGGCCTGCAGTTATATAGCTTACAAAACAGATAGTATCTACTGTACATGTAATTCTTAGTATTGAATAATTATATCATCATAAATCAAAACTAAATATATTTTTGACATCAGGAACCAAACCTAAGACAAGAATATATTTGTAAACCAAACATAGGGCCCTGCTGCTGTAAACAACAACTATAAAACAATAACTTTTCAGGAAGCTTTTTAACTTCAAAACAGTGTTCCAGAAATGTAATTTTGTTATTTCAGTTATGAGAATATACCTTAGGAAATGTTCACTTCTCAGACACACCCAAAGTTACATATAGTCCACCTTTAAAACATATATTGAGTTCTAAAAATCTCCTGAAAACAGAACACAGGGTGAGATTATTTGGAACTGTCTATACTGGCAAAGAAATATGTCAATTCCAGTTTAAAAAAAGAAGTGAAACTCTGAATGGAAGAAACATATTTTTTTAATTGACTAAATCCCTTGTTAAGATGCTTATCCTTCTTCTTTTCTGCAGTTAAAGTGATGCAAAACAATGCCTCTTTCACAGACTATATACAATGAGTGGATTGTAACACAAGATGCTTGAAACATACTACTTGCTGTAGTTTGGTCTGACTTTGCGACACTACATAATGTCTATAGTTACTTGAAACATAATGTCTAGTTTCATACAAGAATTTCTTCATTCTTCCCATTGGTATGTCCTGCTGTGTGCCACATAATTACTGTTTAGCTTCATACAGAACAGGTGTTGAGCATGTGAACAAACATATTTTAAAGTTTATGTTACATTCCAAACGCTTTGGGTTTATGGCCTGTCTGTTGTCAAAACCATGGTAGTCTGCTAAGCCCCATATAGTATGTACTGTAGCGTATAGCATGTGTTGTCATGGTAAATGATAAATCAAATAACTTGGAGGAGCCTCTGATGTCACTGAGATGCCAGTAAGTTACACATCATGGCTCATCATCAAACAGGAGTGTGTGTGTCTATGTTCCCAAAGCCCCTTGGTTACAAATGTCTAAGTAATATAACTATATAATAGAGATTAGTATGTCTGTCTGTGTGTGTGATTGGGTGTGTGTCACTCCTATTCTAACCTCTCCCTGTCCACCTACCCTAACCACCCTGCAGTGATGCCTGAACCTAATCACCAATTTCAGTAACATATGGCTGTGGGACCATCAGGCTGTTTGTATATAAACGGTCAGTCACCCCAAAGTGAAGTGCCTTCGATAGCTGAGTGTGCATGCCACAAAATAACAACTGGTTTGATTCCAGGTGGCTAACCCTCTCGCCACTAAAATGTCCAATAAAAACAAACAGAAGTTGCTGTTTCTTTTCTCCGCCACCCACCAATGAACTAAACCATAACTTTATAAAACGAAGAAAATAGGGTGAGTCTAAGAGTATAACATTACTTGCAAATTTGTTTTTTTCTCCTATTTTCCACATGACTATGTTGTTCAATGGCGAGGATTTCTATGACCAATAAACCACTGTTTAATGTTCACCAATGTTTTCCACAATAAATGACAAGAGGTATTTTCTGAGTTCTTTTTAGTTTAAGATCCCTGCTACACAGTGCCAAAAATGTACCAAATGTGCATTTTGTGAGCTGTTAAATCACTATATACAAAACACTGTGCTTCCAGTGTATAGTGCATTCCAGTTCATAGCATCTTGGTTAATAAAAAACTAAGCAATAAATCCTTGAAAAAAAAAATATATATATAGCAAAAATATGTTTTGCTATCTGTAGAATTTCCACATTTGCAACTGGCAGTGGTGTCCAAAGGTCAGAGTTTGCACATTTTAAAAATGTCCATAATTCCCTTTAACACTCAATAATGCAAAGTGCATATATGTTAAGGTGCACTATATGCCATCCTTAGCAGTGGTTGAAAGTAACAAAAATACGCTGACTTTGACTACTTTAACTTCTAGCAAAGTATATTTTTCTAATATCATACTTTTATTAGAGTATCTAAACACTTCCTACCTCTGATCATTAAGGATGTGTTAATTTATACCGTGACATTTGGAAACAGTGCCAGTCCAGAGGAACCATGTTTTATTTTAAGTAAAAAAAAAATAAAAAAAAAAGTCTAAAGAATGTGGATGTGTTTTTAACTCCAGAGATGAACCAATAGGGGTCCACACATTCTCCTGAGGTAAACAGGTGGGAGGATCGAGTGGAGCTCTGCCCTCCACTGCCTCCCTGCTCTCCGCACAGGCATCACCACATCAAAACCACATGGACGACTCAGTGCATTGAAAAACCGTCACACCTCAACAGAAAAACAACTGTTTATCAAATGGCCAGCATCTCTCCTGCTGCTTCTGACGCTCATCTATTTCTTTCTGTACATTTCATACGTCTGTTTACGCCTTATTTCTGTCTGCTTTGTCTTCGCAGCAGCTCGTGGTTTCGCTCCTCTCTGGCTGTGCCGCCTGAAATGACTGCGAGAGGAATGCTGCCGCTTTTATATAGGCCTCTAAAAATAACTCACCCCCTCACCGCCATGTAGGGCCGGACTGACAGCCGTGTGCAGCCAATGGCGTGTCCGCATCCCCCGTAGCTCCTCCCACTCCCTCAGTCTCAGTGCCTCCTTAATTGGACGCCAGTGACATCATCAACCCTATTTACCTTATTAGGTCACGCATGAAATTGATGGACGGGTGGCTCCTCCCCCCTCCCGCCTCCCTCCCCCCTCCCCTCACGCGCCGGTCGCCTGGATTGCAGCGAGGTCCAGTCTGCTGCTGCTGGCTGGCGGAGCAAAACCTGGCAACCTGGCAGCTCAGTATACGGAGACCGACTGGCAATCTGGCAATGCGGAAATAGACCTGGCACCCCCCAAAACCCGCGACTTGAGGAGAGAGAGAGAGGCGTGACAGAGAGCGCGAGCGTAGAGGAGAGGAGAAGGGGATTGCATTGACTACGATACAACAAATAATTATCAACTATTTCTTTCCTGTGAGCTTGTTTGTTTGCTTTTTTTTTTAATTGAAGTGCTCAGGTGCGCACGTCTTGCACCGGCTGGGATTTTTTTCCAGCATTTGTTTTTTGACTAAGTGAGAGAAAAGAAAAGAAGGAGAGAAGAAGTGCGTTTTGATCGTTTGGATTCCGGACTTCTTTACTGACTTTTCGTCTTTTTTTCTTTGCATCAAGCATGGATGTGCTGGCGAATTACAGTATTTTCCAGGAACTCCAACTCGTTCATGACACTGGCTATTTCTCTGCGATGCCTTCCCTGGAGGAGAACTGGCAGCAGGTCAGAGTGAGATGCGTTTTTCTCTTCTTTTCCGGGAAACTGTCTGAGGGGGGGGGGGGGGGGGGGGTTAGAAATTGGGATGAAATATCATGTGCGCCGCGCGGTTGTTGTATTTTTACTGTTTTGCATCACTAGAGCGCTCCACCAGCGCTACAGCAGCAGCAGCACTAGCGCCCCGTGTAGTTGCGTCTTTTTCTCTCTCTCTCCCTCTCGCTCACATGGAGCACGGCGAGGTCCGCTGACAGGAGTAAAAACACACACACACACACACACACACACACACACACACACACACACACACACACACACACACACACACACACACACACACACACACACACACACACACACACACACACACCACATAGGGGGAGTGGGTGAGAAGGAAAATGATAGAGACAAGAGCTCTATACGCGCTAATGCATGGCACTAATGGACAAACAGCTTTTTAAAATGCGTAACAACATTTCAACCGTTTTTTTTTTTTTACGTTTTCGCACACGCCCCTTTACTACAAACGAAGGGCTCTCCTTAAAATCTTAAAATCTACCATGTATGTTAGAACAGGGGCATGCATGACGCAGTTGTCCTGTGAAATCCCCCCATTATGATATCCAGATTCGAACTAAAACCTAAAAAGGATTTGAAATGCTGCTGGAAAAAAAATCCCATGCATATAATGAAGATAGAAGGCTTTTTACCAGGCAACATTTGGGGCTCCACGTGATCAGATGCTGTTTTATACCCCTATATAAGTTAACCATTTGGTGCATATTTTAGCTTCAGTTAAAAGTTAAGGGGGGGTTGTATAGGGTTATATCCATCAAAGCTATAGGACGTTTTTTGTGTTTGTCCTTTTACTGTATTTCGACAGTTCTGAGTCTTGAGTGAAAGATGGTTGAAGGTGAAAGTGGAGTGATTTTGTTTTTTCAGTCTGAGCTGATGATGGAGGCTGTTTCAGTGTGTGACTGATCTGATCGATTGGCCAGTCTGTCTGCCTGACACACACACACACACACACACACACACACACACACACACACACACACACACACACACACAGAGTGAGAGAGAGATAGGCCATGGAAGATGGACACATGCCTTATAGATAGTGACTTGTTCTTAAATAATATATCCACATCTGCCACTGTTTGTTTGCAGATAATCCTGCTGAATTATGCATCATCACCCACTATGGAACATTCACTTGACTCTGCATGAGAGAGCCCACAGCCCACTGTCTAGTTATAACCCTCATCTGACATGTAAAATATTTACTGTACTTGTATTTAAAATAGTTTAAAGGGGAAATGATGTCACTGTTATGCCTGCCTCATGCAACCTCATGTTAATTTCTGTGGTCTGTGTGGGGGAGAAAACAGATTGAAATAGCCTTTTGTTTCTCTTTTCACAAATAGAGAAAATGTTTCCAAATCTAAAGAGAAGAGAAGAGCATTTAATAAAGAATGGGGTGATAGAAATATTTCGCCTAAAGTGACCCCCCTTGAACTTGAGAAAAGGAAGCTGTTAATTGGGAGCCATCTTCAGCCACATGTGTGAGTGTATGAGTGTGAAGGATACTACTCTAGTTTGCTGCCACCTTTTGTATTGTTATTTAAAGGTGCAGTGTGTAGAATGTATTGTCGTTTTTCAGAACAGACTTGGAAATGTAATATTATATTCACAAGTATTTGTGTGTTGTTTACAACAAATACAATCAAATTCTCCCACCCAAAGTATCCCTGCATGGGACAAAATATAAGTCTGATGGTGCGTGGTGTATTTAAAATGTTTTGGCCGTGTGTGTGTGTGTGTGTGTGTGTGTGTGTGTGTGTTTGTTCTAGCAGCCCATGTCTTCTCTCTGACTGTCTTACTGACACAAATTCACACTGCCTCCTCGTCCTATTTTTAGTCCAAACAAGCCCATCTCTTCATCTCCTTTAACCTATTTTTTGTTTCTGTCTGTAAGCATATTGTTAATTGATTGAGTTCCATGTCTCCTTTTTCCACACAATGGCTGGAAAAAGGCTGTTTTTAAATTGTAGCCTACAGACACAGGAATGTAGACCTGGGGGAAAAAGTCATTCCTCTCAGTTTATCTGCACTTTTTACTTGTGGAAAACTGTTTTACATATTTCAGCCAATATTACAAATAGTGTTTAAAGGTGCTACGCGGAGCTTGGAAAATATTTCTGAAACAGTCAAATGTTTCCTCCGATGATCAAAAATGTCATGTAGCAGCAAACCAAACCATCAGTGCAGAGAACGCCAATTATATATATGTTTTCTTAATGTCTTTGCATGGTTACGCTCACCCAGGAACAACAGCAGCTGGCGCAGTAAAAACACTACCGATTTTGTCCAGAGGGGGTGCAGTAAATTAACACAAACTGAAAATTCACCTGTAACTTAAAGAAAGTAGTCCATTCTATTGTAGCCTTTGAAATGTACCATTGGCAATGCTAATATGACAGTGCAGTGTTGGTATTGATACCAAAAACAAGTGGAACTGTTTTGTGTGGGCTAAAATGACATATTGGATGTAAGGCACACACTAGTGACAATGAAAGGTTATTGTAGGGAACTGAAAGCTATCGTCTTGAGATGTTTGAAACATAGGCCTGTTTGTGTTTAATTGGGAATTAAATTAATA